>NC_142143.1:12885000-13036515 GCF_024610735.1 Ursus americanus | reverse complement strand
AGGTCAGTCTACACCCTGCCTCCTCCGCTTTTTCTTCATATCCTAATGTGAAGCTTAGGAAAGACTATTTTGAGTTGACCAACATCAACCCGTCTTAGGGTCCAGTGGTGGGGTGAATAGTATCTCGCCAAAATTCATATCCATCCAGAATCTCAGAATATGACCTTCTTTGAAAACAAGATTTCTTCAGATATATTTAATTAAGGATATGAAGGTGAGATCGTCCTGGATTAGGGTAGCCCCAACATCCAATGACCGGTGTGCCTATGAGAGGTCACAGACACACAGGGAAGAAGGCCATGTGAAGACAGAGCAGAGATTGGAGGGACACAGCCACAAAGCAAGGAACACCAAGAGCCACCATAAGTTGGAAGAGACAAATACCACTTATCTGGGCCCCGATCTTAGGTGTGGGTTTGCTCATTACTTATTTTCAGAAGCTTTTTAGATTTTAACCTCCTAGTCCTTAAGGACTGTATCTTTCCCAGTCACTGTTCTTTTTTTCTTTTTTTTTTTTTTTTGGTGTTTCTCTAATTCTCTGTTTTCTATTTATGATGATGATGATGATGATGACGATGATGACGATCTGTTAGTCACCATACAGTACATCATTAGTTTTTGATGCAATGTTCCATGATTCATTTTTTGCATATAACACCCAGTGCTCCATGCAATATGTGCCCTCCTTACTACCCATCACTGGGCTACCCCTTCTCCTTACCCCCTTCCCCTCTAAAACCCTCAGTTTGTTTCCTGGAGTCCATAGTCTCTCACGGTTCATCTCCTCCTCTGTCCCCCCCACCACTTCATTTTTCCCTTCCTTCTCCTAATGTCCTCCATGCTATTCCTTATGTTCCACAAATAAGTGAAACCATATAATAATTGTCTTTCTCTGTTTGACTTATTTCACTTAGCATAATCTCCTCCAGTTCCATCCATGTTGATGCCAGTGTTGGGTAATCATTCTTTCTGATGGCTGAGTAATATTCCATTGTATATATGGACTGCATCTTCTTTATCCATTTGTCTGTTGAAGGGCATCTTGGCTCCTTCCACAGTTTGGCTATTGTGGACATTGCTGCTATGAACATTGGGGTGCACGTGCCCCTTCTTTTCACTACATCTGTATCTTTGGGGTAAATACCCAGTAGTGCAATTGCTGGATCATAGGGTAGCTCTATTTTTAACTTTTTGAGGAACCTCCACACTGTTTTCCAAAGTGGCTGTATCAACTTGCATTCCCACCAACAGTGTAAGAGGGTCCCCCTTTCTACACATCCTCTCCAACATTTGTTGTTTCTTGCTTTGTCAATTTTTGCCATTCTGATGGGTGTAAGGTGGTATCTCAATGTGGTTTTGATTTGAATTTCCCTGATGGCTAATGATATTGAACATTTTTTCATGTGTCTGTTAGCCATTTGTATGTCTTCACTGGAAAGTGTCTGTTCATATCTTCTGCCCATTTTCGATTTGATTATTTGTGGTTTGGGTGTTGAGTTTGAGAAGTTCTTCATAGATCTCAGATACCAGCCCTTTATCTGTAGTGTTATTTGCAAATATCTTCTCCTATTCCGTGGGTAGCCTCTTTGTTTTGTTGACTGTTTCTTTTGCTGTGCAGAAGCTTTTTATCTTGATGATGTCCCAAAAATTCATTTTTGCTTTTGTTTCCCTTGCCTTTGGAGACATGTCATGAAAGAAGTTACTGTGGCCAATGTCAAAGATGTTACTGCCTATGTTCTCCTCTGATTTTAATGGATTCCTGTCTCACATTGAGGTCTTTAACCCAGTTAGAGTTTATCTTTGTGTATGGTGTGAGAGAATGGTTGAGTTTCATTCTTCTGTATATAGCTGTCCAATTTTCCCAGCACCATTTATTGAAGAGACTGTCTTTTTACCACTGGATATTTTTTCCTGCTTTGTCGAAGATTAGTTGACCATAGAGTGGAGGGTCCATTTCTGGAGTCTCTGTCCTGATCCATTGATCCACGAGTCTGTTTTTGTGTCAGTACTATGCTGTCTTGGTGATCAAAGCTTTGTAGTATAGCTTGAAATCAGGCAACGTGATGCCCCCAGCTTTGTTTTTCTTTTTCACCAGTTCCTTGGCGATTCAGGGTCTTTTCTAGTTCCACACTAATTTTAGGATTGTTTGTTCCAACACTTTGAAAAATGGCATTGGTATTTTCACTGGGATGGCGTTGAAAGTATAGATTGGCCCGTTCTATAAGGCAAGCATTACCTTGATCTCAAAACCAGCAAAGACCCCATCAAAAAGGAGAATTACAGACTGATATACCTGATGAATATAGATGCCAAAATTCTCAACAAGATCCTGGCTAATAGGATCCAACAGTACATTAAAAGGACTATCCACCTCGACCAGGTGGGATTCATCCCTGGGATGCAAGGGTGGTTCAACATTCGCAAATCAATCAGTGTGATAGATCACATTAATAAGAGAAGAGACAAGAATCATATGGTCCTCTCAATTGATGCAGAAAAAGCATTTGACAAAATACAGCATCCTTTCCTGATTAAAACTCTTCAGAGTGTAGGGATAGAGGGAACATTCCTCAATTTCATAAAAACCATCTATGCAAAGCCCACAGTAAATAACATTCTCAATGGGGAAAAGCTCTTGGGGAAAAGCTGAGAGCTTTTCCCTTAAGATCAGGAACACGACAAGGATGCCCACTCTCACCATTGTTGTTCAACGTAGTACTAGAAGTCCTAGCAACAGCAACCAGATGACAAAAAGAAATAAAAGATATTCGAATTGGCAAAGAAGTCAAACTCTCTCTCTTCGCAGATGACATGATACTTTATGTGGAAAACTCAAAAGACTCCACCCCCGAATTACTAGAACTCATACAACAATTCAGTAATGTGGCGGGATACAAAATCAATGCTCAGAAATCAGTTGCATTTCTATACACGAATAATGCGACTGAAGAAAGAGAAATTAGGGAATCGATTCCATTAACCATAGCTCCAAATATCATACGATATCTCGGAATTAACTTAACCAGAGAGGTAAAGGATCTATATTCTAGAAACTACAGATCACTGTTGAAAGACATTGAAGAAGACACAAAAAGATGGAAAAACATTCCATGCTCATGGATCAGAAGAATAAACATAGTTGAAATGTCTGTACTCCCCAGAGCAATCTATACTTTCAATACCCAGTCACTGTCCTATCTCTAGCACCCGACAACATCAGTGGGATAAATCACTGAATTTGCCTTGTGGTTGGTCTAAGTTCTTTGAGAATAGCGTCCCCATTCTCTTATTTACTTTGTAGTCTCTCCAGGGCTGTCTTGGAACAGGGTGAGAAAAGATGCTTGGGGAGTATTGTTTTGATTGAATTATTAGAAGAGTAAGTGAGAAGGCATGGAAAGTTCTTTGGGTTCAAAAAGAGAAGAGCTTGAGATGAATGCCTTTTGGGTCTTAATGGTCGAGGACTGCTGGTTCTCAGAATCAAAGAGCCTCATTATCTTTCTAACTTGTACATATATAGATTTATGAGAGTCAGTTTCAATGAATGTATTCAGGATCATTGACTCCAAAGAAATTGTGAAGCACAAACCATTTTCTCTTTGGAAGGACAGATTAAAAGGTCAGTGCTTTTAAAGTCAGTAAAATAATGTGTTCTCTCTCTCTCTTTAAAAACTTTCTGGGATGAAGAGTGTCGAACCCCAGGGGAAACAGTGAGTGTCGCAGCAGGCACTGTTCCCAGAATCTCAGGTTCTGACTTCATGACCCCTGATTGGCTCTGTCCGTCTGTCCATATCTGTCCTTCCCTCTGAGCCACGTGCTCCTGCCCACCTGATGGCCCCCACTGGCTGCTACGGAACAGGGTAGCCCCAGGAGGGAGAGCTGACTGCTTGGCAGACACTGGTGGGGAGGGGTGTGAGGCCTCCCCTGATGGCTAACCAGGCCGATCTGGGGGTAGCGAAAATCCCTGAGTTGGTGCAAATCGAATCCCTGGGATTGTTTCAAAAGTGCTGCTCTCCCACCTTCAAAATAATGGGTATGCTAATCATTTCACAAGGTATACAAACAGCAAAGCAACACCTCCTACACCTTAAACATATACATTTTTTATTTGTCGAGGCTACCTCAGCCAAGGTAGAAAAAAATAATGCATTAGCAAACATCTACTGAGGTCTTCTAATGGACCAAGCACGACGCGAAGCATTTCAAACCACTTCTTTCATTTAATCCTCATAATTACTCACCAAATTAGGCACCATCACTCTCATCTTTCTTAGTTTTACAGAAGCGAATCTGGGGCTCAGAGAGGTTAAGTAACATGCCCAATGTTGCACAGCCCAGGAGGGCAAAGGCAGAGACCTTGAACCAAAGCATTTCTATGCTGAAGAAAGGGGCATCTCAGTGCCAGGAGCTAAACCCATTGCCCTGGAGGTCTGGATTCAAATGGTTTCATGTCCCATAAAGTGGCTAAAGCAGAAGAAAGCCGCGCTCCCTCCGAGTGTCCTCGCAGCAGTGGGGTAAGGGAACACATCCGCACTAGTGGAATTGGTCACTAGCTTCACTGCTCTCCTTCCTCAGTGACCACAAGGGTTGTCCCATTTGAAGGGGGTCTTCCTGGGTCACCATATGCTGCAGATTTATTAAGTATCTTCTCGTTCTCTGTTCCCTAGAGTGGGGCCACTCCGTCTTCACACCAGACTGCAGTGAAGGATTCAGAGTCAAAATTGAAGAGGCAGGGGACCCCACATCACATCTTACCCCTTTTCTGTACCAGCTTGGAGTCCCAGTTCCAGGACGCTGGCTGCTAACTGAGTCTGCAGAATGGGGGTCCTGGAGCCCCTGCTCATGGTGTGATCTAAGTCACTCTGGGACGGGATCCTCTGTTCTTCTTCACCGACGTTTCTTCGCCTGAGTCCAAACTCCTCCCTGGTCAAATTCATATTCCCCTGCAAGTTATCACGTCGATGTCCGTACGTTCTGGACCTGCCCATTCCATGACAGCTGGCCTGGTCTGAGGTAAGGAAGATCTGAGGTACAGCTTTGGTGTGAAAATAGAGCGGCCTTGAGTCTTGTTGGGGTGAGAAGCACGTAACCTGATTTTAGGGGCAAGGATGCTGTGTGGCCCTGTCCATCTGGCAGAGGTCTCTGTATTGGACTCCCAGCCCAGGTCCCAGCTAATAAATCAAGGCTTACCTGGCTTTGGGTTAACCGGGCACAGCCAATGCCTGTTTCCCCAGTCGAGCGCTTAATGAAGTGATTCTTGACTATGAGCAAAAAGCCGAAAGTCAGTGTGACACAGAGCTCAAGACATGAGTTCTGGACGTGGACTGTCTAAATTTAAATCCTGGCGCTGTCACCAAGTTTGTGGCTGTGAGTGTCACTCAGTTTTTCTTTTCCATCTGTAAAATGGGTATAAGTATATCTCCTGCTTTCTGGAAGTTCACACTATGCCCCTTCACTTTTCCGAAAGACCTGCATTAGTCCAGCAATGACTTTTTTCATGAAAGCAAAACCCCCTTCCGATTTCCTTCGGTTAGCAAAAATAGGTAGTAACATAGGTCTTTGGTGAAAGCGAGGTGGTTCTACTTTTGTTTAGGGGGGACACCTGTAATATGAGTCCCTGCCTTAAATACTGATCTTTCTCCTGGTTTGTTGTGGGGATTAGGTGAGTTATTTCATAGAAAATGTGCTTAGAGCAGGGCATGACATGTGATAAATATTCAATAAATATTAACTGGGATTATTCTGGTGGACGGGATGTAATTTCTAACTTGGACTTGGAATTTAAATTTGACCTGGGTTCACGGTTTAGTTCTGCCGCTTCTGAGCTGTGTGATATTTGCTGAGTCTCTTAGCCTTTCTGAGCTCCAGTTCCTCCTGACTTGGAAGCTGAGCCGAATGCTGCCCCCTTGATGCACTTTCTCCCAGCCATCCTGCCCTTGGGCTCTTTCTTCATCGTCCTCCCCCCAGGAGCACACTGCCTTCAGGAAACACTCTGTTGTAAGCTGATGCCAGAGTGGGAGGCCCTAAACCACCTCTCCCAGACCTCTCCTCTCCCATCTGGGCTCCTGCCTAGAGAATCAAGGCCTGTACCCCTGGAAAAGGCCCGGCAGAGAGCAGTGAGCCACTGGGGGCTTACTTTGGGGTCAGCCCAACCTAGCACCATGTGGACAGTGGTGTTGAGGTTAGCAAGATGAAGAGGGTTATAGGTAATAAGAAGAGCTAAGATGTTTTGAAACAGGAATGGAAGAGAGGATGTGGAGGCTCAAAGGGAGAGGTTGTTTTGATATAGGAGGGGCACCTGCATTTATCCATATACCTCTCAAAGTCTGTGACAGAGTTCCCTGTGATCCCCAACACTGGCCGTTGGTTTTCCTTCTCCTTCTTTTACTCCATTTTGAAAGGGAAATGCTGCTACTCATGGAGACACTGGTCATTCAGAGTCACTTTCCTTTCTTAGCCAGTCTGTCTTTCAAGGGATCGTGGCCTGAGATCTGGTGTTCTGATCTCCAAGAGGAGGAGTCTTGATGAACAAGAGGTGGTAGCCTTCGAGTTGGGGTGTCCTGCCTTCTGTGAAGGTAACTCCAAAATTGTTCCTCTGGCTCAGTTCCTACCATGGAGTCCTTAGGACCCTGACCCCATCCAGATCATAGGGGCTCACCAATGGCTACACCCATCCACCATTTTCCTCCACCTCCCAACACCTGCTAGTTCTTCCTCCCTTGGTACAGATCACTATTCTCTCTCTGCCTCAAGGCTACCGAGGTGAGATAATGCTTCATCTCCTTAACAACTTAAATTCTGTCTGCTCCAAAAATTGTCAAGTG
Source organism: Ursus americanus (assembly GCF_024610735.1). Taxonomy (NCBI): domain Eukaryota; kingdom Metazoa; phylum Chordata; class Mammalia; order Carnivora; family Ursidae; genus Ursus; species Ursus americanus. The sequence goes on along the minus strand of NC_142143.1, from coordinate 13,029,694 downwards.
AATACCCAGATTCATCTTCTGTTTTACCCACATTGGCCTTCTCTCACTGGGTTGTAAAGCTCTGGTTTCCTACCAAAGGACTCAGAGATAGAGCTACTCCATCAGACTCAATCTAATTGTGGCATCATCCTGCTACCCTATCACACGCCTTTGTTCCTTAGGACTTTGGTTCAAGTCCCTAGACTAAAAGTCATTGATTATATTCGCATCTGGCTTGATTCTGGCTTTTCTTTGATCATCATCCATTCCCTCTACCAACGTCTATAAAATAAATCTCTCTCAAATTTCCTTTTGCAGTGGGGATGCCAGTCAGGGTTTTATATGGTGTCTATGGTGAGTACTTAGGTACAGTTTCCATGAAGCCAGGGACCATGTTTATTTCATTCACTGACTATGTCCCCAATCCCTAGTAGAGTACCCAGCATGCACTAAGTCTAGCAAATACATGTTGAGTAACCTGGATATTTTCCCAGATGTTCTTTTCTCTCTTAATAATCCAGTGGACTTGTTCTTATCCTAGTATTCGAGCTAAGCCTCGTCTCTTCCCAGAAGCCTTCCCTCACTCCCCCAAGTCTGATTAAGGCGTTCCTCCTCTAAGCCCTCATTGTAATGGGCTTGCCTGTGGCATGGCCCTTTGTTCAAAGAACATAATCATTTATTTACATGTCTGTCTAATGTAAGCACCTTAAAGTCAGGGGCAATCTTTTATGTCATGTTTGATAGATGAAAAACCAAAACAAAGATAATGAATTCATGTGTGCCTTGGTCCCTGATCACACCACATGTTCAGATATTGGTCCTCTCACGTGCTCCTTGGACTCTCACATAAATAGATCCTCAATGTCTGGAAATGTTTGAATATGCAGTGGGTACATAGCTCAGGCTGTGATTCCAAAATTCTATCCTGTAACACACACACACACACACACACACACACACACACACACACACACACATTCCATCAGTTATTAAAGTAAGGACATCACTGCCTGTGAATTCAGATGGCGCCAGGTCCCTATTCTTTGTGGGGCAGGGGCCGACGCAGGACCCAGAAGATGGAAACTCCTGACCTCCACCTGGAAGAGCAGCCTGGCCAGTCCTGAAGCTGGTACAGCTGCTAAGAGGAGTTCAGGGCACTGAGCATCAGAGAAATTTTGCCCCTAGATTCTCTCTGGCCCTGGGCCTCTGTTTGAGTTGATGCAACCAAGAGCTTTCTTGTGGCCTAGCTCCTGCCCTTGGCTTGGCACTTCACCTGGGGAAAGGGTGCCCATCCTTTTTTCTGCACAAAATTCATTAAAGAAATGGAGTTCTGATGATAACACCTATTCTAGGGATGTGAGTCCTAGCTGCCTTTGCTGAGGCTGTCCAGATGCTAACCATAAGCGGTGCTCCTCCCTCCCCCCCCCCCATCCCCAGTGCCATCCTCCCAGGGACCCCTGCCTCTAGTTGACCTGCCAGAAACATGAGCTGGGCTTGCCTGGGGGACCCTGTTCCTCTCAGGCTGACCTGAGCCTGGCAAGTCTCCTCCTCATCTTCTGTTCTGACACATCTCTGCTCCATGGAGAGAAGGAGAAATGGACACAGCAGTTGCTAGGAGGAGGAGGAGGAACGACTTTTTGCCCCCAGTGGTTTTGATGTCAGCATCGCCAGGCCAGAGCATTCTGACTGGGAGGGCACCCAGAGGCCCTGTCATCTCCTCTGTCACTGGGATAACATTAACCCTCCTTTGCTTCTGGGGACTGCTGTTTTTTTTTCCCTCAACATTTTCTAGTTGTTTTGCTTTTCATTTCATTTTCACAAAAGCCTTGAAGAAGAGGAAGGGACGAGAGGTTTGATTGTGGAAATGGGGTCCAGGGGTCAGGCTGCACTGTTCTTTTCTCCATTCCGAGTCTGCTAATGCGTACTGTTCTCCCTGCGCACACCGTCCTCTCCTGACCTCTCCTCACCACGTTTTATCTCTCCAATCTACTCCAGTTCTCTGGGCCTCCATTCCACCCCATTCCGCCCCAAAGCTTCTTACCAAAGTGACAGTAAAACCAGAAGCTTTTAGGTTAGACCTCGGTTGAAACGACAGCTCTACCTCACACGAGTTGTGTGACATCACAACTCTCAGCTTCTGTTTCTTCCTTGTAAGGTGTGGAGGGCAATACCTAGTCCATACGGGGATGGTCAGAACTGAATGATGGGACACACATGAAAGATTGCTCCATATACATATGTCCTGATTATTAGTATCATGTGCAAGGCACTATGCCAGCTGCTGGGGCAAATTCAGACCCTAGAATACAGGGTCTCGGTCTTTGTGGAGCCTTGCAATTCATAACAAGGGCCCTTGTTGACTATATATGGCAAAATGTGTTAAGTCTTATGAGAAATATAAAATATAATGAAAGGAGATGTTACATCTAACTTGGAGTATGTGTGTGTGCATGAGTGTGCATGAATGGCAGAGCGATTCACAGGGAAGGGAGCATTTGGACTGGACCAGGCAGTAGGGTGACATTTTGTCAGACAGACAGGAAGTGGCAGCAGAAACTAGGTAAATCTACTACCCTTCTCTGAGCCTCCGATTCCCCAAATGTAAAATGAAAGGTAAAATGTATAAATCAAGTAAAAAATAATAATAGTGAAAACTCTTAGAACTTAATTTTGCTTGGACCTGTTCTAAGTGAAGCATACACATTATTGCTTTTAATTTTTCCAACTTTCTGGAATAGGTACTATTATAATTTTGACTAATTTTATGGTCAAGGCAACAATAACACCAAATGGTTAAGTAAATGTCAATGGCTGTATAGTAAGGAGAATGGGGATGACTTGGAAGTACTTGTGCAAGGCTTGGGGGCTCCAGGGACCCACCTGCCTTCCAGCAGGGAGGAGGTGGGGGTGGGGCTCGAATCCCAGAATGTGCTCAGTCTTACTCTGGTCACACAAATCTTTGGTTTTCCCCCACAAGCTGGTGTGATATATCCGCACAAGGAATAGCTAATGAAACATTTTTGCTGAACTCTTTATAAATGTGCAAGATCTTCCTTAATGCTGATTTGTAATTAGAGGACGTCCAAGAAAGGAAATTCATCACTGCTTCTTAAGTAAATGTGTTCTATGAGCAGCACCATAGCCACACAGGATAGAAAGAACAGGAATCAATAGCCCCAAACTCATTCCTGTCCTAGCTATCCCGAGTGAGAAAGTGGAACCCACTGGGGAAAGGAATGAAAGTGAACCCCATGGAAGAGTTCTGCTTTGTGTTCAAATACGCCCTTGGACTGTTTCCCTTCTTTCTATTCCTAACCTGAATAGGGTTGGGAGTTGACCTGATTGGGACTCAGTTGCTGGGAACAGAGACTCTGGTAGATAATGGTGGCAGGAAGTATTTGAAACAGAGCAATAGAATGTTTCGAAGTCACTGGGAGCATTGGAGCAGCAGCCCCACAGAAAAACATAGTGGAACCATCCTGCCCACGGAGCCGCATCAAGAATTTGGAGAATCGAGAAGTTCCAGCGTTGGAACCAGTGGTTCCAGCAACGAAACAAGGGAGTTCCTGTCCAGGGCTTGGTGAGCTGGCTGCCGCTGCTGCGTCCGAGCCCACTCAGAGGGGCTGTCCTGGTGCTGGGCACGTGTGCCCTTCCAAGTTCTGAAACCCCGCCCACTGACCTTGACCGTACTGCTCTCCTGGGTGAGCTCATGGAAGCAACCATACCTCTCTGCGCCTCAGTTTTCCCATCTGCAAAGTGTGCATAATAATCTGACCTGTCAGGTTCTTGTGAGACTTCAGTGAGAAAAGTCACGGAAAGAGCCCAGCAGAGGGCTAACCTCTGTTCAGTTATTCCTTCCTTCGCCTGACAACGCGGTGTGGTTTCACAATTGTGGAGCTGTGCTCCCAAATCCTCAAATACTCCCATCTGCCTGTCAGAGGCTTACCATTTCCACATGATGCTCATAGATTGTTAGAGCCAGAAGGGAATTAGTTAGGATTTCATCATTTTTAACACCCAAGCAGCCCTGTAGCTATTTCCCCCTGGGATCTAATGTTTTAGAAGGCTATGTCTAAAACAGTGCATCTGTTAAGCAATAATTAATTTGTACTCATGCTTTTTAAAAACCAAAGGCATTCCACAAAAAGACCTTCTGACAGGCATGAATTAATCAGTTTTCCTACATTGAATGAATATAGTTCAAGTCTTAAAAAATATAAAGAAAAGAAAACTTGACATTTCAGTTTGCTTGAGTGGCCTCACTTTGGGTTCATGTACAGTTTCTATTTGGCTTTTGTAACTGAATGTGCACATATACATCCTTCCTGTGAGAACCGGAGGGCCTGGGAGCCATGGGCACCCATTGGCTTGGGGCCCCTTGAGCCACGTGAGGGGCGTCCACTGATGCGTGTGAACAGAGAGTGGGGGAGGGGTAAGTTCCCCAATTAGAAGTTGAAGTGTAGTTACTCAAGGAAGGTAGAAAGAATGCCGGGAGGCCATAATCCAACAAAGGCCCTCTGTTCTAGAACTTTCCATTCAATCTTCACAATAAGTCTGTGAGGTTGGCACTGTGTTGCTGCCATTTTAAGATGAGAAAACTGAGGCCTAAGCCGGAGGGGGGTGTCTACATTTGCACAGCAAGGGCTTAAAGAGGTCCACACCTGGTAGCTACACTTGTGGTGAGCTTAGCATAATGCATAGAGATGTTGGGTCACTGTTGTACACCTGAAACTAACGAAACATTGTGTATCAACTATACTCAAAAAAAAAAGTAAAGAAAAGGAAATCAGGTCCATATTTGCACAGAGGTCTCCTGGCCCTGTGGCTGGTGGTCTTTCCATAGGCTAATGCTCTTGTGCTAATGCTCTGGCCACCAGCCTGGTCTCCTTTGGCTCCTTCCCTCCTGCCTGGAATTCTTCCTTCCCCTCTCCCTCTTCATCTCTAGGCTTAGCCTTTCTTTCCAGAGAGCCTCTAGGGGCCAAACTGCTTCACAACAGAGGCACAGCCCAAGTAGAAACCTTTGGAATTTGCCATAGCTACAAGCCCAACAGCTTCCCACTGTGGGTTAAGAAATAATTATTGTCGGTAATTAGAACTAAATTACTCCTGTGAAAACACACAACATCGCAGAACCAGCTCTGTGGCATCTTAGATCCCTCTGTCCCAGTTGTCTCTCTCTCTCCTCTTGGCTGAGACTGGTGTGGCCCCAAGAAATTCCCTCTGCATTCTGGACTCCAGGCATGGGTCACAGTCACCCCAGTCTTAGACCTAATCTGTGTGAGATGAGGAGGCTGGGTTTCTGAGCTCCTGTTTCTCTAGATGGTGAGGCAGGAGGAAAGCTGGCTGCTCCTGGCAGCTAGACAGAAGGAAACAAAAATGCAGCTGGAGGGGCAGTGGAGCTCGAAGAGCTTACCTTTGGTGTAGAGGTGTCCTTCAATTCCATAGGCCTGACTAAAGACAAGAGTGAAAGGAAGGAAGGAGGGAGGGAGGGAGGGAGGGAGGGAGGGAGGGAGGGAGGGAAGGAGGAAGGGAGGGAGGGAGGAAGAAAGGGCTTCTATTATTTCCTTTCTGATTATGGCAGTACTACAAGTCAGTTTCAGAAAATTGAGAAAATTGGGGCACCTGGTGGCTCAGGTTGGTTAAGTGGCTACCTTCTGTTCAGGTCATATCCCCTGCATTGGGCTCCCTGCTCAGTGAGTCTGCTTCTCCCTCTGCCCCTCACCCCACTCTCATGCTCTCTCTCACTCTCTCTCTCTCAAATAAATAAATAAAATCTTTTTAAAAAAAGAGAAGAAAATTGAGGAAATAGAGAAAAATCTAAAGAAAGATATAAAAATCATCCCAAATCCCAATATGCCGAGGCGATTGGTATTCATGTTTGGAGTATTTTCTTCTAGTTAGGTTTTTGTCTTCCTCCCTCTCTGTCTCTCTCTCACACACCCAGGCACACACACATGCACACACACACATGCACGCACACACATGCATGCACACACATGCAGAGGATAATTTGATTCTTCCCTAAGCTCATTAGGAAGTACCAAGTGGTATATTATTTGGCTTCTGCCACCAGCAAATGAGGGTTGAATTTCACTTGCCCCAAAAGGGAATGAGTGAACATTTTTTCCCTCAAGGGTGGCCTTTAGGGCTGGAATTCCTGCAAAGAAAAAAAAGGTGCAAACCTCTGTAGAGAGAGGCTGGGGAGACTGTGCCTAGAGGAAGAAAGAACAGTGCTCCCCATAACACGTTCTGTGCTGAATCTGTTACTTTGAGCTCTTGAGTGACCTTACGGAGAGGAATCAATACCCACTAATAGCCCCAGAAGCCAGATTCCATTTGGTTCAGAAAAACAGTGTATTCTGAAATATTTTTGAAACCTGAAATTTATGGAGTAAATTCATGCTTGCTACCTTGATGTTCTCACTGGGTGATATCTTGCTGAGTGTAGAGGGCTGCCCCTTCCTCATGCTGTTCCAGGGATTCCCTGGTCCTTCCCTGGGAGCCTTGTCTCAGAAGTTTGCTGGACAAGGTTGGGACCAACAACTGTGACCTCAGAAAGAAGCCTCTTGGCTCCATTAAGTTTCATGAGAACTCCCGGGGCTGACAGAAGATTTGCTGCTAGAGGGAAGCCCAAGACTGATGATGGCTATCGATGCTTCTGTAAAGCACAGGAACCTTATGTGTACTTGGCTGCTGTTAAAAAGAGACAACAGGCTCAAAATGGAGTCACTAGTGCTAAGCCTGTGTCACCAAACCAAGACTTAATACCTAACTCAATTCCAGTTTCAAGCTCTCCCAGGAGTGGGATCTTAAACCAGTCAATCTGGAATCACCTGGTCAGTACTAGTGAGGTCATTTGCCTGAAAGACTCCTGCAGTCCCCTAAAGGAAGGTGACCTTGCTTGAAACAATCCACTCTTCGCTACTAATTAGCTTGCCTCGCCCACTTTTGCTTATAAAAGTCTTTCCTTTTGTGCAGCTCTCTGGAGCTCTTTTTTATTGGCTGGATGGCTTGCTGCCCAATTCACAAATCATTGAATAAAGACAATAATTCAGTTCCATTTTGTTTTTTTAACACTCTGCAATTCCTGGTAGGTCAACCTTGTAAAGTTTATTTAACGTCTCTGTGCCTCGTCCACTTCTGTACAAACGGGGTAGGAAGGCCAACTTCAAAGGATGTGAGTGTAAGGATGAAACCAGAAAAGGCTTCTAGGGCATGACACATAGCACATGCTCAAAAACTAAGAGCTACTAGACCACGTTTCTCTTTGTTTCAACCCCAGCAAATGAAACTAGTATAAAGTGTCACATGCTTATGATATTTTAATGAGAGTGACCAGGAAGGTTAGTCATTTCTGGTGCCCTGATGTAATTCTGGCACTTTCTCTCCCACCACAAAAGCAACCTTATCCCAGGCTATTTGGTGGCTTACCCTCCAAACCCTCAACCCTCACTCATCCTGGAGATCATAACTGTCACTTCCTGAGGGATGCCTTTCCTGACTCTCCCACCCCCTTCAAAACCCTTGAAATAAGCTCTCATACCTCCTTCATGCTCTCTGCATTCCTTCCCAACATGAAACAGCTACTAAGCAAAGAGCCAAATGATTACTGGGTGAATGTGTCATTGGACCATAGAACTGCTATAATAAGGACCACTTCAGTTTTCCTCACCATTTGTGCCCATTGTTGGGCACATGGTAGGTCCTGGAAAGAGAGTTAAATACATGGTGTTGGAATTATAAATGAGAGGAATGTTCCTAGGAGGAAAGACTTTCATCTTCTCTCTATTGGAAAAGGGAATCCCTTGGAGACTGGTCCTGTAACTATTAGGAACCAACTAATTTTGCAACCTGCCTCAATGTTCTTATGTTTAAGAATCTATGCCTCATACCACATTTTCTCCCTGTTCTCCCATTTAAATAATAAATACTGGACAAAGACCCAGCTCCACAAGCAGAAACCAAGTCATCTTCCTTGGGCAAGACAGACAGGTAACGGGAGAAGCTGAGGAGCCGTCAGGGCGTAAGTAAAGGATGGCCCACTTAATGATGGTTTCTGCTGGCTGGCTGGCTCCCTGCTTCACATTCCAGCTCCAGGGGACCCTGGGCAGGGGCTTTCTCATTACTTCTGATACAGATGTTCTTGCCCTTCTATTAACTGGAAGTTGAAGGTAATTACTAGCAGAAGCACGGGTCCGCCAGGCACATTAGGTTGGTGGAGACTTCACTGGACAGCAAATCGTGCCCCTAATTAGGCAGTTGCTGATGCAAGGAGCTCAGAATCTAGTTTACAGGCTTGATTAGGCCTGGAACATCTTCCAACTGGAAGAGGCCTAAAAGGTGTGGGGAGAGGAGGGAAGGGATGGGGATGCAGACAGGTTGAGCAGAGAGTTTATGGGATGGAAAGAAAAGGATGCGAGGGGGAGAGAGAGAAGAATGAAAGAAGAGATAAGGAAGGAAGGTGCAGGCCATCTTCACTCTTGATGACTAGAAAGAGCACCAGACTTCATCTTAGAAGGCTTGAGCACCAATCCTTGGTATAATAACTTTGAAAAACGGTTTTGCATTATATACAAAAGCTACCCATACATCTAATCTATGATCCAGGCGATCCACTGCAAGGTTTCTGTGTAAGAGAAATGAACACCTATGCCCACCCAAAGACACGTACAAGACCATTCAGAGCAGATCTATTCAGAGTAGACCCAGTGGCACAACCCTGATGTCCATCAACAGGAGAATGAAGAGACACTTGGGGTTGTTTCCTGCAATGGGGTACCACACCGCAAGTTTAAACAGAAGACAAGGCAGCTACTGATAATTGCAAACCCATGGGATTTTGTTGAACAAAACAAGACAGGTACAGAAAAGATACATTTATAAAATTTTGTTTTTATCAAGTTCAAGATCATGCAAAACTAAAGTTTGGAGATAGAAGAATAAGGGTTGCTTCTTATGAAGGGAGCTTTAACAAGGGAGAAGCACAAGGAAGCTCCCAGGTTGGGGGGGCTGTAAATGTTCTATATTTTGATCTGGGTGTGGTTACATGGCTATAGAAACTATATGAAAAGTAAGCCTGCTATATGCCAAACATTGGCATACTTTATGTAAATTGTAGCTCAAGGAAAACATTTCTAAAAGGAGAAAATGTATTTACCAAAGCAATAGGTGAAAAATGCTGTCTTGCAGTTCAAACTTCCATCTCTTTGACTAACTAAGGAAGAAAATCTTTCACACATTTATCTATTTTAAGCACTTATTTGGTGAATTGCCTGGGTGTAGTCCAGACCCGGGTGCCAACAGAAATCTGTGTTCTTATCTCACCAACATGAACAGCCCTGTTAAACAGCAGTGCATTGGAATCTTTGTCTAGTTGTTTGATGCAAATCCCCCCCCCCCGCCGCTGTTCATCATCTGTCATCAACTTACTCGTGATGATTTTTTTTCAAAGATGGTTTCTGTATAGAGAGGGTTTAAAGTTTTAAGTAATCAAATCTATCCATCTTTTCTCTTAGCTCTTTCTTTCATTGCCTGATTTTGTCTTCTTCCTAAGCTTCTCACTTTTGAGAAACTGATGAAGTCAAGGTAGCTAGATCAGTAGAGTGAGCAAAGGGACACCAGCAAAACTGGGATGGGAGAGGCCGTGAGGGATCAGATAACACGGATTTTTAGATTTCAGAATGTATGCTAAGGGCAATGGCTAGTCAGGATGGGAAGTCAGCAGAGTGGTAGTGCAAATTAATTTGTGTGTGACGAAGGTCACTTTGCCAGCTGGGTAGGGAAGTGGATTGGAGGAATGTAAAACTGGAAGACCTGTGGAGACTACGGTAGTGGTCCAGGGGAGAGTGGCATGGAGACAGAGAGATGGGGACGTGTCAGAGATAAGCATTAGAACTCCGTTCCATGGGTCATGATGATGGGCTGGATCTGGCTGGTGAGGAGGAAGGCAGGGCTTAGTGAAGAAGTGCTGACTAACTGAAGACAGTTGAAGGTTTGCCCATATGTGTTCCCCTAGATTTCTGATTTCTGGGTTTGTGTGTTTCTTATTTGTACTCTTACCTCTGTATCAGTGCAGAATGTGTAGTGGTTCAGTTGAGGCTGCCATTTTTATTCCTCTCACCCAATAGTGCATCTCTCCAGTACAATGTCCTGGGTAACCTCTCACTTCCTTATTGATTTGTGGGCTTTTCCTTCTCTGTGAGGAACCCATCCTATTTCTCAATCTCCCCTGACAGTGTTTCTTCTTTGGCTTTTATCACATAATTCTGATGTTCATATGCTTTGATTCATTTAATTTTTGTTGGAAAATTCTTTTTTAAAAAAGAGTTTTAGGTATTTATTTGAGAGAGAGAGGGAGAGTGAGTGCATGAGACGGGGGAGGGGCAGAGAGAGCATGGAGTCCAACGTGGGGCTCGATCCCAGGACCCTGAGGAGAGCGGAAGGCAGATGCTTAACCAGCTGAGCCACCCAGGAGCCTCAGGAAAATTCTTTCTTAATCACTCTTTCTACAAAGTTCTCAGCTGTTTTCTCATGAATCTCTTTTGTTTGTATTATTATCACTTTCCCCCCAAGGTGAACTTAAGAATCCAGTAATTAATTTCCAAGCAAATTCCACTAGGAATGTAACTGGGATTTTATTAAGCCCATAAATTAATTTCAGAGGAATTAATGTATTAATTTCTCACACATAAATATTTTGCCTATATATTAAAAAGGCTCATTGTCATTTTTCAGCAAATTTGGGAGCATACCTGTAGATCTTACTTATTCTTCAAAACATTTCTTCCCCTCAGAATTTTATGTTTTGGATACCTCTGTAAAAGCATTGTTTGGTTGTTTTTACAGGGATTATTATTGATATACATGAAATATACAAATTTAAAAAATGCCTTCTATGAAGTTAAGTTATAAAACTTACTTAAAAGATATGTTTTAAAAATAGATTCTCTGGGATGCTTGGGCTCAGTCGGTTAAGCATCTGACTCTTGATTTGGGCTCAGGTCATGATCTCAGGGCTATAAGACGGAGCCCCATGTCGGGCTCTGTGATGGGTGTGGAGCCTACTCGAAATTTTCTCTCTCCCTCTTCCTTTGCATCCTCCCCTCTTCCTGCCTAAAAAAAAAAAAATAATAATTCTCCGAGTTTTATAAAGATACAACTGCGTTTTTGTACAAAGTGATCATTTTGTCATCTTTTCAATAATCGTATCTCTTCATGTTTCATGCTAGTTGCATTGCTGAGAGTTTTTGGAAAAAGTTAAATGGTAATAATGATGAGCGTGTTGTTTGCTCGCTTTTGATACTGGTTGTAATAAGAATTCTCTTTAGTTTTTCACTCTTAAGGGTAACGTTGATAGTTAGCTTAAAATATAAGTCTTACTATGTTAAAAAATCTCCTATTTCTAATTTTCCCCCCAAAACAAATTTTGGGATTATAGAATGTACTTTGAATGTTATTGACTGCTTTTTTCTTCCACCATTAAAATGATTGTTCCTATTTTCTCCTTAAATATATTCATATGGGATGCTGCATGAATAGATCTTATAATAATGATCTTTGCATTTCGTGGCTAAATCCTACTTGGTCATTGTGAATAATTCTCTTAATTCTGCTGCCGGTTTGGTCTAATAATATATTATTTAGGATTTTACATGACTTTCCAATTTTGCTACAGTTTTTTTTTCTCCGCTTCTCACATTTTGGAATCAGGGTTATGTTGGCTTTACAAAATGAAAAATGTATTCATATTTTTCTAAGCCTGGAACAATTTTAATAGCATAAGGATTTTAGTCCCTTGAAATTTGGAAAGTACTAAATCTCAGAACTGTCTGATGCAGGAGTTTTTGCAAAGTAATTCTTTGATAAATTTTTTAGTCTTTCACAGTAATTTGTCTGTTCAGGTTTTCTTCTTTTTCATGAGTGAGTTTTTTCAAGTGTCTGTTTCCCCAGAATCTTTCCATTCCAGTGAGATTCTGAAGTTTAAATTGTGTATAGTCTTTTACTATTTTATTCTTTCCTCCTTATCAGTAGCAAGATGTCTTTCCATGTAACTATTTTTCCTGATTTCATATGCCCGAGGTGTCCACTTCACTAATCTTTGAAAGAATTGGGTTGTTTTTTTTTTTAACCATACCCTTCTTGGTCAGTGAGAGTGAGGCGAGGGAAAGGCAGGAGGCGCCCGAGTTCCAGCTCTTCCTCCCCGAACGCCTGGTGTGAAAGCCCTCCCTCCTCGTGCTGATTGGGATCCATTACCCCCGCCAGGGACAGCCCTCCTCAGCCCTGGTCACAGGAGTCCCAAGGATGGTGATAGCCACGCCTGCTAGCTCAGCGGAACCTTTGCTCCGTTTCCTGGCAAGGTTCCTGCTTGGGCGATCAGACCCTGCAACTCTGCGGAGTCCAGAATTGAGAGAATGGGAAGCACAAAATACCCCAGCGGGTCATCGGCGTGACGGGAAGTACAGCTGTGCCTACTTCTGCCCCTTCTTCCATTCTGGGCCGGTTCTTCCATTTTGGGATCTAGTACCATGCAGGGAGCTCCGATTTAATACATCCTGAAGAATGGCACCCCATTCCTTTCACAGTGTCTTCCCCGGTCCAGCATGGCCCCCCAGCTGAGCTTGAGAAGGCCGCTGCGGTGTCCTGGGAGACAGACTGCCTCCAGCTGGTTCAGTATGTGAGCCGACCAGCCGAACCCACGATTACTGGCCCACCCGCAGCTCCGTCACCTTGACGTGGGCACCCTGGCCAGATGCTATTCTGTGCGGGATTCTTTCTCTGTGGATCGGATCTTCCAGAAGCCCCCCTCTCCCAGGAATGATCCTGTCTTCACATCCCTGTCACACTTAGCCATTGTCTGGAAAGCCTGGCCTCAGCACAAACAAGGAGATGAATTCCAGAGCCCAGTAGCTGTGTCCAGAGTTCTACTGTCAGAGTCACTGGTAACAATCACAGATCTGAGAGGCCCCCACCCACCCATGACCACCATACTAAGCTACTTTCCTGCAGTTTCTTCTTAGTTGTAGTTTTTTATTTGATTTTTTTTTCTGGATTCCAATAATATTATCTAAAACTAATGATTGTGTTACTTCTCGCATTTTACATTGTTGTTTTTTTTTAATTGTGGCATGCAATATGTCCAGTGCAATGTTACATCATAAATAGTGAGAATTGGGGCGCCTGGGTAGCGCAGTCGTTAAGCGTCTGCCTTCGGCTCAGGGCGTGATCCCAGCGTTCTGGGATCCAGCCCCACATCAGGCTTCTCCACCAGGAGCCTGCTTCTTCCTCTCCCACTCCCCTGCTGTGTTCCCTCTCTCGCTGGCTGTCTCTCTGTCACATAAATAAAAAAATAAAATAAAATCTTTAAATAAATAAATAAAAACAAACAAATAAATAAATAAATAAATAGTGAGGATTACAAGCAGGCCAGTCCGGTTTCTAACTTTGCCAGTCTGCACACCCTAGGTTTACCTTTTCCAAATTTTAAACTCCCAGTCGTCTTCTAGGGTAAGAATATAGAGTGGAAATCAGGGCAACTGCCCAGCCCTTCATAGCGAGGTTGGATACCAGACATTTAAAGTTAGAAATTCCAACAGGACTCAGAGGCACACACGGAACAAAGCTGTTGCACAATGTAAACCCAGCAAATATTGTTCCTCTCCCACATGCCTCAAAGTGTGATCAAGATGCTGTTTTCTCTATCATGGACTATTTGCCACAGACACAGACGCCAAGGAAAAGCCATACTGTGGGAGAGGCTGTGGCAGCCTGCACCCTGGATCCACCCCAGGGCTAAAAGTCTGTGCATTCCAGAAGCTTTCCTCGTTGCCGCCGTAGACCAGCAGTTCTCAGACGCCGGTGGGCATCAGGATCCACCGTAGGCCTCGTTAAAACCAAGATTGCTGGCCCTGCCTGCTGCCAGAGATCCTGATTCAGTAGCTCGAGGGTGGGGCCCAAGAATTGGCCTTTCGAATAGCCTTCCAGGCCAGGCTGATTCTGCTGGTCTGGTCACCGCATGCAGAGAACAACGACCATAGACCCCACACCCGCTGAGAACAGAAGGTCATTGCCTCTGCTTACCAGGCTGTCAGCACAGCAGACATTATCCTTAATGAGGTCTGGGTGACCTCTAGCTTTTGCTTATGGCCCAAGGTAGGGAAGGTAGCTTAGTATGGTGGTCGTGAATGCCTGCCTCTCAGATCTGTGACAATGTCATTGACCCTGATAATATACCTACGCACCCAGCTGCTGGGCTCTGGAATTCATCTCCTTTGTGCTGCTTTTATGGAAGGAGCCACTTGCCTGTGGATAAAGCTGCCATAGCTGAATTCACCAGCCAACATCAAACACCATGTGCTCTCAGGCTTAAAAGCCCAAGCCTCAGCAGGCAGAAGCTGGCCCTCTACAAACCTCTGCAAACTGCCAGGTCAGGATGCCCTGCTCATACACGTGCCCCAGGTCACATGTTCCGGTTGCAGCAAAAAAGCCTCCCAGGTGTGTCTCTATAGTTCAGTCTAACAACTCTGTCTTTTACTGTGAGCGGTTAATCAGGTTTGTAGGTGGTCATTACAACACTTAGATTTACTTCTTTTTTTAAAAAGATGTTATCAATTTATTTGAGAGAGATTGAGCATGAGCATGGGGAGGGGCAGAGAGAGAGGGAGAGGGAGAAGCAGACTCCCCGCTGAGCAAGGAGCCCGACATGGGGCTCGATCCCAGGACCCTGGGATCATGACCTGAGCTGAAGGCAGACGCTTAACTGACTGAGCCACCCAGGTGCCCCGGATTGACTTCTATAATACCGTTTCTGTGTCCCTCTTCCTGGCCGTTCGTGCCATTTTGTGGATTCATTGTGTTCATCCCCATTCCACTTCTCCCTTCTAATCATCTGGAAATTCTGTATTCCATTTTTATTCTGCTGCGATTACCCTAGAACTCTTACCCACTTACCTACGACAAAGTCAGAAATGAATCAGTATCGTTATTCTCCTTCTGAACAGTGCGTTTGAACCCCTGCACTCTTCTCCCAATGTTTATTGGCTCATTAGCCAACACATTAGTTCTACCTTATTTTAAAATCCAAAATTTAGACATTATTTTCGTTTAACCAGTGTTTGTTTGGATTTCCACATATGCTGTGAGATATTTTACTTCCTCCCAAAATGAATCCTCTAAACTCAGTCTCTAAAAAGTTTAACAAGAGTCTATGTATAAAAGATTGTTTGTTTTTCCATGGAAATGTCTTAATTTTGCCATAGTGTTGAAGTGATGTTTTTACTGGGTATACTTCCTAAGTCATCACTAATTTTCTGTCAGAAATTCGAAAATGTGATTCCACCCTCTTCCGGCTTCCATTTTTAACTGGGAGATGTCAGCTGCCACCCTAATTGTTTTCGGTGCAATTTATTATTTCTCGCCGTCAGCTTTCACGATATTTTTTCTTCTGCTGCGTTGCGCGGTTTGATCGTGACCAGTTTAAGATGTAAGTTTTATTTTTTATTTTTTCACCCTGCTCGTGTTCCGCTGGTCTTCCTAAGACTGAGCAGGCTGGTTTTACACGTATTCGGCCACGTTTCAGCCATTACCTTGTCAAATACTGTACCTTCCCCTTTGTCTTTGCTATCTTCCTGTGGAACTCTGTCTGACTGGACACAGAATCAACTTTCTCCCTTTCCTCTATTCTTATAAACCTCTTTTCCACATTTTTTTTCTTTTTGTCCCTCTGTGCTACATTTTACATAATTTTACATAATTTCTTCAGTTCTATCTTTGTTTACTAACCATCTGTTCAGATGTGTTAATCTGCTCTTTAACTTGTTATTATTACATAGACATTTTTTTCTAGAAGCTCTTTTTGGTTCTTTTGCAAACCCGCTTGGTTATTAGTGATAGCGATCTTAACTTCTTCTGTATTGTACTTTCAGTAACTTGGTTTGGTTTGGTAGTCATAATATCTTTAGTTAGCCCTAAAACTGGGACAATGTATGGGTAGATCTAATCCATATTTTTTGTATTGTGGTTAAGTATAAATAATATAAAATTTGCCATTTAGCCATTTTTAAGTGTCAAGTTTAAGCACATTCACATTGTTGTGCAATTGTCGCCACGGTCCATGTCCACACCTTGTTCTTCTTTCCCAAACTGAAACTCTGCACCCATTAAAGTGGGAGCATCCCACTCCCACTTGCCCCCTCTCCCTGGCCCTTGGTGAGCACCATTGTACTGTGTCTCCTGAATTTGGCTACTCTAGGTACCTATATGAGTGGAATCATACGATATTTGCCCTTTTGTGTCTGGTTTATTTTACTTAGCACAACGTCTTCAAGGTCTATCCATGCGAGGCTTATGTCAGAATTCCATTCCTTTTTAAGGCTGAATAATATTCCTCTCTCTCTCTCTCTCTCTCTCTCTCTATATATATATATATATATACACACACATACATACATACACCATGTTTTATTTATCCATTCATCCCTTTATGGACATTTGTGTAGTTCTCCACGTTTGGCTATGGTGAATAATGCTGCCATGAACATTGTTATAAAAATATACGTTCAAGTCTCTCAATTCTTTCGTGTGTAGTACTCAAAAGTGGACTTGTGGGATCATGTGGTAATTCTATGTGTAATTTTTTGAGGAATCCCTGTGTTCCAAAGCCACTACAACATTTTACATTCTCACCAGCAATGCACAGCATTCTAATTTCTCCACATCCTCACCAACACTTGTTATTTTCTGATGTTTCTTTGTTTGTTTAATAGCTGTCCTAATAGGCATGAAGTAATCATTATGGTTTTGATTTGCATTTTCTTAATGAAGAAATGATGTTGAGTATATTTTATGTGTTTATTGACCATCCATTTATCTTCTTTGGAGAAACATCTATTCAAGCCCTTTGCCCATCTTTTTTTTTTTTTTTTTTTTAAAGATTTTATTTATTTATGTGACAGAGAGACAGCCAGCGAGAGAGGGAACACAGCAGGGGGAGTGGGAGAGGAAGAAGCAGGCCCACAGCGGAGGAGCCCGATGTGGGACTCGATCCCGGTACGCCGGGATCACGCCCTGAGCCGAAGGCAGACGCTTTAACGACTGCGCTACCCAGGCGCCCCCCTTTGCCCATCTTTTAATTTCTTCTTCTTGTTATTGTTGATTTGTAGGAGTTCTTTATATATGGTGAATAGTAATCCCTTGCCAGAATATGATTGCAAATATTTTCTCCCATTCTGTGGGTTGCCTTTTTACTCTGTTAATAGTACCCTTTAATGTACAAAAGTTTTAAATTGTGATGAAGTTGAATTTATGAGTTTTTCCTTCTCTTGCTTATACTTTTGATGTCATTGCTAAACCAATGTCACAAAGCTGATCCCATATGCTTTCTTCTAAGAGTTAGAGTTTTAGCTTTTATATTTATATCTTTGATCCATTTTGAGTTAATTTTCATATATGGTACAAGGTAGGGTCCAACCTCATTGTTTTACATGTGGATGTCCAGTTTTCCCTGCAGCATTTGTTGAAAAGACTGTATCTTTTATGGTCTTGACACCCTTGTTTAAAATCATTGTACCATATATAAAAGCGTTTATTTCTGGGCTCTCTATCCCATTGGTCTCTATGTCTGCCTTTATGCCAGTACCACATTATTTTGGTTACTATAGTTTTGCATTAAGTTTTGAAATCAGGAAGTGATCTTCCAATTTTGTTCTTCCTTCTCAAGATTCTTTTGGCTATTCAGAGATTCCATATGAATTTTAGGAGGGAATTTTCTCTTTTTGCAAAAAAAAAAAAGCCTTTGTCATTTTGATAGGGATTATATTGAACTATAGATCACTTTGACTTATTTGGTTATTTTTAAAAGATTTTATTAATTTATTTGAGAGAGAGAGAGAGAGAGAAAGCAAGCACAAGCAGGGGGAGGGGCAGAGGGGGAAGGAGAAGCAGACTCCCCACTGAGCAGGGAGCCCAACGCGGGGCTCAGTTCCAGGACCCTGGGATCATGACCTGAACCAAAAGCAGACACTTAGCTGACGGAGCCACCCAGGTGCCCCTTGACTTATTTGGTTTTTAAATAAATTACATATCCAATTATATATTCTCTATCTGATAATTCCTGTATCTACAGTCACTGTAAGTATGAGTAGTTGTCTCGGCTGCCTTACATTAAGATGCCTTAATTCCCACATAGGTCCTGTGATTGATGATTATGAGATGGTGTTTGGGAAATATTATCTGTGGGAATTTTTGAGGTGTGAATTTAAGGCACATTTCTCCAGAGGGTAATACATCTGCTCTTGCCAGTGGCCTAGGAAGAATTATCATTCCAGGATACCTTAAATTATAGCTTTATTTCTGAGGGCAATGGTCAAGGTAGTTAAAACTCATGCAAGTGCAAACTTGGTATTAAGGCTTCAGTAGGTGAAACCTTTTATCTTTTGCTTTTGTTTTTATTATTGATTTTCACAGAAGCCTGAGCCAATATAGACCAGAATCCATATTGTCTATCTCTGAAGGAGTGTGTGTGTGTGTGTGTGTGTGTGTGTGTGTGTGTGTAATTTTAATTCACTGAGGATGGTGTAGCCCTTAGAGGGGTTGGCTTTAGGCCAGGGTCTCCCATCTGTATGTCTCAAGTTTTGTCTTTTGATTACGTGTCTTGCCTCCATCAGACATGGGATCCTTTAAAACTCAGAGTGTATGCCAGCAGCACATGACCTGAGTCCTGAGGGCAAATGGTGCTACAAGGCTCACTTATCTCTCTGAATCTGTTCTTTTTATTATGTTTGGCCTTTTACGATTTCTTTTACCTCCTGAACGATGCATTTATTTATTTATTTATTTATTTATTTATTTATTTATTTATTTATTTAAGATTTTATTTATTTATTTGACAGAGAGAGAGAGAGACAGCCAGTGAGAGAGGGAACACAGGCAGGGGGAGCAGGAGAGGAAGAAGCAGGCTCCCAGTGGATGAGCCTGACATGGGGCTCGATCCCAGGACTCTGGGATCACACCCTGAGCCAAAGGCAGACACTTAACAACTGAGCCACCAGGCGCCCCTGAACGATGCATTTAAAAGCTCAAGCCCTGTATTTCATCTAGTGTTTTGTATGTTACTCTGAGATTTCTCTCTGGACTTCTGCTGTTGTTGTAGTCTCATTGTTAGAAATCTGGGAATTCTTTCCAGAGTTTAATTAAGAATTCTATTTTACTTATTTGCAATTCACAAATATCTGCTTTTAACATTATCATTTCCTCCTTTCCTGATGTTATTTTCGTTCATTTTTAGAAATTAAATGCTTAGTTACTCTAATTATATGATTTTCTATTTAATAATGACAGCTTTTACAGGGCTTGACTTTAGGTAAAGGGTAACCTTTTTCCATTGGGTTTGATAAATATTGTTCTCATTTTTGCTATTTTCTAAATAGCATGTAATCATAATTTTTATTTCTTCTTTGAACCAAACCTTATTTAATAGAATGTTGTTTAATTTCCAAGAGGTTTCCTCACATTGTTTTGATTACACTTTGTGATTACACTAGCTTTAATGCGATGTTGCCAGAGAATATGGCCTCTACAATTTCTACTGTATAATTAAATTCTGTAAATGCCACGTGAATGCTTACAAAGGTCTATTTTCTCTTTGATGTTGATATAATTGCATGTATATTTTATTAATTTTATCACACTGTGTAAATTATTGAATCTTCGACGTCATTGTCTTCCTTTCACATCCTATTCTGTCAAAGGCTGATAGAGGCACATTGAAGGCTTTCACAAGAATTGTGTATTTGTAAGTTTCTCATCTAATATATAAAAGTTTCTTCATATTTTTATTTTATTTTTCCACCTTTAAAATGTATGATTCTTTTATCTTAACTCTGGATTTAATATTTTATTAATTTAAAATGGCCTTTTTGAAATGATTTTTGCTTGAATTCTTTTTCTGATACCATTGTCAGCATTTGTGAAGGATTTTTGTTTACATGGGCTCAAGCCTTCCCTTTTTTTGAGATGTAATTTACATACCATACAATTTACCCATTTAAAGTGTATAGTTCAACAGTTGCCACACACACACACACACACACACACACACACACACACACACAGTTATATAACCATTGTCATGATCTATTTCAGAATATGTTCATTAACCCAATAAAGGAGCCACACATCCATTAGCAGTTCCTCCCCTAGTGAGGGGCTAGAATTTGACCTTTACACTATAAAAAGCGCACACACACACACACACACACACACGCACACACACACACTCTATTATTTCTGTTTCTCTGGAAAACGCTGACTAATACATTCATATTTTCTCTAAATATTTCCATTCCTCTGTTTCTTTTAAAGGCTCGTTTGGGATTTCTATTATCCCTCTTGTGTGAGTCAATAATTGTTGTATTCATGCTGCATCACAGTCCAGCCCCAAATGCAACAGTACTTGATCATCATGTATATCTCACTCGGGGGTTCTCAGACCGGCTGGGATGGCTCTGCTTGGTCGGCAGGTGTGAGCGTTGGTCAGATCAGCCCTGTCCCACATACCCCTTTTTGAGGCATGGCTACCTAAAACATGCCCTCTCGATAGCAATGTGGTTCAGAGAACAAGAGGACGATCCAAACAGGCAGGCATCTTTCACATCGGGACCGTGTTACATATGCTAATAGTCCATCGAGCAAAGTCAAGTCAAGGCATGGGGAGCCAGGATGCCATCCACCTCGATGCCATGGCAAAGGTGTGGATGCATAACCATTGCAGGGGAATGGAGTGTTGGGCTAACGTGTCCATCTCCCACAGTCGTCTTCTTGGTCACACACGTGAAGTGCACTCCCTCTCACCCCAGACCCCCAAAAGTTTCTTCCAATCTAGCATCAAGCTCGAATGTCAGAAACTAGTGCCATCATTGGAACTTGAAGAGTATCTATGAACAATACCTTTGTCTGTCTCTTCTGAATACAGACACGATAGAAAAATTGTACAAGGAGTCAGAAATATTAGCTTCATTTCAAGCACGGTGGGATTGGGAAATATGGCTTTTGGGGGTTTCCTTTAAAAAGCTGCAGACCTCACTGTGGAGCATCTGAGTGTGTCACACAGTTACCAGTGAGAGCAAAGCTGCCTGGCAAGAAATGTCCCTGCAGCTGGTGGGACTGAGAGGCAAGAGGCAAGACTGAGCCCCACACTCTAACCCAGTGGTTCTCAAAGGGTGGTCCCTGGACCAGCTGTATCAATAAGAACCACCTGGCCACTTATTAAAAGTGAAAATTAACAGTCTCCACTCAGACCCATAGAATCAGAAACACAAGAGTGTGTGTTGGGGGGGTGGGCAACCATCTGTGTTTTAACAAATTTTCCAGGTGATTCTGCTGCTAACGTTTGAGAAACATGATTTGCATCCAGTAGTTCTCAAACTGGCTGCACATTAGAATTGCCTCGGAAATATTTAAAAGTGTTTTCTGCCGTTCCGTGAGAAGCTGTTTGGGTCCAGCCTGATATTTGTTCCTTGGTAGGCATCCAGTTTCTTTGCTGTCCATTTGGGCAGGCAGGCTTATCATGGCGGGTCTCCTAGGAAGGAGCCTGGAATATGCCGCTCATAGGCCCCAGTGCCCTTAAGTTTAGTGGGGACAGTGATGGCGGGCAGAAAGGGGCCCTGGGTTTCCAATCAGGTGACCTGAGTTCGAGTCCCGGCTTCGCCCCTTACTGGCAATGTGGCCTTGTGCCATCCACCGAAATTCTGTGGCTCGATCTCCTCTTCATGAAAATCTCCTCTGCCTCCTTTCTCGAGTATTCGAGAGAATCAAACATGCAGCAATATAAGGAAAGTGCTTTGCCAACTAAAAAGTGTTGAGGCCCTGGGTGAGCACTTACTCTCTTTTATGCAAGAAATTTGACGGGTCAGCAGCTTCCGTGCGTGCACAGGAGGCTCGGCCATGGAGGCCTGGCTCTCCAGATCACTGAAGGTTCCCCGGGGAGTTGTCTGTTTGTTCTCCTAATTTGAAAGTAGCCTCAGGATGGCTTCCGCCCATCGCGCCACGATTCACCTTTCCCCTTATTACAGCATCCTCATGGGGACTTTTAATTCTTCTGGCCTCCGCTCAGCCCTGCATGCCTCTTTAGCTTTGTCTCTGGCTCCTTATTGACATGGTTTGAACAACCAGCCGTAGGCTCAAGGCCTCTTTGAGCCATTTTGCATGGCTGTGCTGTGTGGTCTCACATAGAACTTTCTCGCCTTACCTGGTGTATGCGTCGATACCAGGGGAGGCAGTGAGACCATGACTCTCTAGAACCTTCCCTTCCTCTGAGGGGCTGCAGGGACATCCCCACCTGGTGCACAGCACTAAGGGTTTGTGGACAAGGGTGAGTCCGGAGCACCTTCTCATAGGGAGAGGAACATTCCACGGAGGAAAGACTGTGTGACGTGCCAAAGCCCAGAGGGTGCTGCCAAGGGTTGAACTCAGGGATTTGGGCCACCGAGGTCCACGTTCTTTACTTCACATCTTCCTCTCGAAGTTACTCCCCAGGCTGAAGATTTGGGGTGGAGACCACAGTCGATACGTCCTCAATCAGGGTGTCCCTAACAACACGACGACTGAGGGTAAGCCGGTGTCCTTCCTGCGGGATTGGTTAGTATCGCCTGAGCACGACTGCCGTGCAGGTGATCTGTGGTGATAAGTGATAATGGAGGTGAGAAGCTCAACATCTTTTCGCTCAGTGTTTACTGACTCAATATTAAGAGTGAAGCAAGGTACCGGTGAAGATAGAGGTCGAGAATGTGTAAGAAATTGCTCCTGCCCTCCAAAGCATTGCTGGAGAATATGTATGATCAATCTCTCTCTCTCTCTCTCTCTCTCTGTCTCTCTCACACACATATGTATATATGTGCATATGTAATACAATCGGGTAATGCTGTTCCCTCCAGGTACACACACCTGTGTATCCACTCACACCTGTATATGGGTGTGTGCACACATACTCACATACGTATATGTAGTGTATATGTCTACAGTTGATTCTTACTATTCACGGTAATATTCTAGAAAGCCATTGCAAACGCTCAACCATGGCTGCAAGGGGAATCCAGGATTAGGTTCCTGCAAGCGTCTGGTCACATTTAAATCAACTCATCAGTACAGAACCTTGTTTTTTGCATGTGTGTCTGCTTTAAGACATCCAATTTACTGTATGTCGTTGATCCATTAACATTGAACTCACGGCCAACAGCACTGTAACTCATGCCTGAGTGAAGCTTCTCGAACACCCTGATTTTCTCCCTGAGGTACCTCGCTGCCTCTCTGTGCCTGGGGACACCAAACAGCACTTCAGTGCTGGGCTCGGGATCATTTGAAACAGAACAATCACCAACAAAAAGTCCAAAAAATGTGAAAAATGTAGCACTACGTAGCGAGTGAGAAGGACACGTGTTTACAAAATGAGAGCAGAGACAAGAAGGCAGAGTGTTGTCTTGTTCAACCTTAGCCGAGAACATGCGTGTCAGGAGACACATTTTCCTCTCTCTGCACATCTGCACGTGTCTGCTAATTACTGTGGAGGTGCTGTGTGTATTGATTTGGGGTTACCAATAAATGTTAGCAAGTGGGCAAATTTGCAAATGCGGAATCCATGAATAATGAGGATTGAATGCATATATGCAGCACGAGATGGTTGGGTAGATATTAAGTTACGATATTTCAGTTACCAGTAAGCGAACTTAGCAAGGCCAAAAATAATTTGTCGCGGGGGTGCCCTGGTTTCAGCCGAACTACAAAATGGCAGGCAGTGAAGGGGTGCAGCTCCACTGACGGGGAGGATTTGAGCACTGCTGGCATTTTCTCTGGCTCGGTCTCCCATCTCGGCTGTGCTCCGTTCCCATGCATGTTGGTTTCCCCACATGGCCCAGGACACAGCCACCGATGAGTTCTGCGTTTTGCATCTTGTTGGTTCCACTATCAGAAGCTCTCTTTCGCTTGTTTCACCATCAGGCTGATCAACTGAGAGTGGAAAAAGGATGGGGGATGTGGCCTCATCATCGCTGGCTTGAACTTGATGTCATCAAAGCAATTGGGTTTGTAAGAAGATAGCACAACCCATTTGAGCATCATGGCTGGAACTATAGGAGAAGCTCCAGGAAAAGAAGGTGCTTTTCCCAGTGGAATGGAGGGGTTCTGGGAAGACCTAATAATTTATATCCATTTGGGCACAAACAAGATGCTTTAAAAAGAACTAGTATAGGGGCGCCTGGGTGGCTCAGTCGTTAAGCGTCTGCCTTTGGCTTAGGGCGTGATCCCGGCGTTCTGGGATCGAGCCCGGCATCGGGCTCCGTACTCTGCTGGGAGCTGCTTCTTCCTCTCCCACTCCCCCTGCTTGTGTTCCCTCTCTCGCTGGCTGTCTCTGTCTCTGTCAAATAAATATATAAAATCTTAAAAAAAAAAAAAAGAGCTAGTATACTTGAGGCAGGGGCATGACAGGATTCCTCTACTTATAACCCTGGCAAGGAGAGAGCAGAGAGGTGTCCCATGTAGCTGGGGTCAGAAGCAATAATATGGAGGAGGCAACATGGGGCCTCTCCTTGGTTGATGGGGAGGATGCGAAGGATCATGGTGTGGAGGCAGGCCCTTCTTCCTGCACTTTAGAAGCACGGTGTCTTGGAGACAGAAGGATATGGTGCACAGCGCCTGGGTGGCTTAGTTGGTTAAGCGTCTGACTCTTGATTTCCGCTCAGGTCATGATCTCAGAGTTGTAAGATCGAGCCCCACATCAGGCTCTGTGCTAGGTGCAGAGTCTGCTTGAGATTCTCCCCTCTCCCTCTGCCCCTCTGCCTCCACTCATGCTCGCTCTCTCTCTCTCTCAAATAAATAAATAAATAAAATCTTTTTAAAAAAAAAGATACGGTACAACAAGCCAGTGTGCAAAGTATTGAATCCTCTATTTGTCATCTGCTAGCTGTCTGAGCTTAATTTTTACTCCTTGTAAATTGCAGGGGGGTGGGGAGCAGGATACTTCCTCCTTCATGGTGGCATTAAAGAACTGAAATAAAATCCTGCCTTCAGGGGGCAGGCAGAGTAAGCAGTTGATAATGGTTTTTGTTTTTTTTTTTAAGATTTTTTATTTATTTATTTGACAGAGATAGAGACAGCCAGCGAGAGAGGAAGCACAAGCAGGGGGAGTGGGAGAGGAAGAAGCAGGCTCCCAGTGGAGAAGCCTGATGTGGGGCTCGATCCCAGAACGCTGGGATCATGCCCTGAGCTGAAGGCAGATGCTTAACGACTGCGCCACCCAGGCACCCCAGCAGTTGATAATGTTAGTTTCTTTCCGCTGTCAGAGTTTACCTAGCTAGTTAGTGGCGGGTGTGTGACTTGAACCCAGAACTCCCGACTTAGAGGCTAAGACCCTTTCCACTGCAGGGTCTGGCTCCCTGAACTATTATTCTCTTAGAATCACTGCCTCCTCCTGACCTGATCTGCTCCCACTGCCCAGTGGCACCCAGGAGTGGCACTGCCTTGAAGGGCACCCTAGGCTCTTCCCTTTCTCCTTTCCTCCCTCACTTTAGACACATCAGGAATGAGGCCGGAGGGGCGCCTGGGTGGCACAGCGGTTAGGCGTCTGCCTTCGGCTCAGGGCGTGATCCCGGCGTTGTGGGATCAAGCCCCACATTAGGCTCCTCCGCTATGAGCCTGCTTCTTCCTCTCCCACTCCCCCTGCTTGTGTTCCCTCTCTCGCTGGCTGTCTCTATCTCTGTCGAATAGATAAATAAAATCTCTTAAAAAAAATGGAATGAGGGGCGCCTGGGTGGCTCAGTCGTTGAGCGTCTGCCTTTGGCTCAGGACATGATCCCGGTATTCTGGGATCGAGCCCCACGTCAGGCTCATCTGCTGAGAGCCTGCTTCTTTTTCTCCCACTCCCCCTGCTTGTGCTCCCTCTCTCGCTAGCTGTCTGTCAAATAAATAAACAAAATCTAAAAAAAAAAAAAATGGAATGAGGCTGGAGATAATCGAATGCTGACTCTGAGGGCTGCATAATTAATCATAGGCTGGTGCTGTTGACACCTTCGCCAATCAATGCAGGACTGAGGGAGGACTCTTGGCACACAGAGGTCCTGTCTCTCCTGATTAAAGGTGCTCCCTTTAAAAAAATGATTAGGACTCTCACAACATCCCATAAAAGGGAGATCTGTCCACTTAGGCTAATTGGGCATTACGCTAACAACCGGAGGAAAGATGGACAAGGTGTCAAAGCCAACATGCAAATTGTGAAATGAGTGTTTGTAGGAGATACATAACCTCACGGGGTCTCGTTGTCGTTCTTACAACAACAAAATAACAATATGAGATCGCCACAAAACTGAAGGAACAGCAAACCTAAGTAAACTTCGCTGAGACTTTTCCAACGCCAGAAAGGAAGTACTCTCCTTCTATTATCTCATTTTCTCCTCCAATAAGCCTGTAAGGGGGGTGGCACTACTCTCCATGACCCTGACTGCATGGGTGGGGGAGGTGCCTGATCTGTAAAATGGGTCAATAAAGGACACTTATGCTCATGAGGGGGGTGTGGAAGGGTCTTAATGCCTGTTTGGCAGTCATGTGATGGTGCTGGTTTCATGTCTGGGTCCAGGAAGGAAGTGGAGATTCCCTTCTCACCCCTCAACGTTAAAAGGAAGGGGTATTTGACAGCTGGTATCTAGGGGTGCCCTTCGTGTTCCATCCAGACAGCCTGTGTTTGCTCCCTTCCCTTAGCCAGTGTCTGCTCGCGGGTTAGAAACTGGAGGTAGCTGGAGTTCTTGAGGGTCGTTGGCGTAAATCCACCCATAATTCCCCCTCTTTCCCCCCTGCCTTGGTTCTGAACCAATTGAGAGAGAAAAACGAAGCCAGTGGATGGCAAGCCAGGTATTACACTGGTAAAGCTAGGTCAGTCTGTGGCTCGGATGAGTTTCGTGTGTGGGCTTCCTGCTGCTAAACTTCAGGATGAGACGGAATTCTCCACCGCAGACATGCACGGGCGGGGGGCGGGGGTAGATCGGGCCAACAGGAGAGCGAACAGGATAAACTTACCACATGGTTGACAGCACAGCAGTCCCGAAGAGAAAGCAGTGGGAAGAGGCTGATGGACACACACATGGTTCGTGTTCTCAAACTCACTGTCAGAGCAAACACTGCCCTCAGCCCCCGGGTGGGGGGACAGGGAGTGAGGCATGCCAGAGGTGGGGGTCACACTAAGGGATAGGAATTCACGTGCAAGGAAGCTTTGGGCTGTAGGAATAAGATGTCCTCTCCAATAATTGTCAAGTAGACAAGGATGAGATGGGAATGGCTGTGCGTGCATGTGTATGCACGTGTGCCTACATCAATAGAGATTGGCTAATACTGACGCTATCCAAGCAGTCCTTCTGCTAATATCTTTCCTTGAGAACATACAGAAATTGAAACATCATCACAAAAATTATCATCCAAGGACAGAAACTCTTAAAACTACATGTGTACGGGTCAGTCATCTGGAAGACAAAGGCTCTGCAGTGTATACACATTCTCTTTTTCTTTTTTTCAAGATTTAACCCCAGCCTCCATTCAGTTGAGCTAATATCTCAACAGGCCTGCTCATGCTGATATCTCTAAGAGCTGGACTGAAGCCTTTGTATTCTGGCCGAGGTCTTCTGCAAAAACCAGTAGACGCCATAAGATTCACCAGGGGTGTGAGCATTGAGTGATGTACAGAACTGTTGAGTCAATATGTTGTATACCTGAAACTCACATAGTGTTGTGTGTCGATTGAAGTTCAACAATAAATAATAAAAGAATCAACAGTGGAAAAGTAGTTAACCCACAATGGAATAGATTGGGTTACAGTGAGGGAGAAAGGAAGGGCAAGAGGCAAACACTATGGCCCTCTCCCCTGTCATCCCACACCCCCAGAAAGAAGGCTTTTTGTCCCTATTCTTCCTTGGAATGAGAAAGAATAACAAAACATACCCAATAGCACTTCCAGCATCTTCAGACAGCTTTGAGGAGGAGGGAGTTCAACTGACTCATTCATTTCAATTAAGTAAGAAGAAAAAATCCATAGTAATGCAATGTTAGCCTTGTGGTAAAGTCAACATTTCTGGAAATGGGGATAGGGATACTCCTCAAAGAAATACGATCTCCCTCTTGACCATGGCTTCTAAGAGGCATATATCGAACAGGCAAACCGGAAAGCAAAGTTCTGCCTTTCTCAGCAAGCTGGAGGGGAGGAGGGTGATAAAAATGGGAGCCTGTTTGTCTGGGGATTTGCTCACTTTTCACGCTGTCGCTGCACGGTGAGTGGAGAAGGTACCAGCTTGGCGGTGAGGCAGAACGAGGTTTGAGTCCTGGCTCCCCTCACAACTCTGTTACTTGGCCAGAGCTCTGAAACGGTCTTTCCTCGTTGATAGGATACATGTAATGGTAAAATGGTAAATGGTTTTAAACCAACAGGCTTCTAAAACAAAAATAAAAATGAAACAAACAGAGACCCTGGAGATCAAGTGGTTGGATGAAAAAAGGAAGGAAGGAAGGAAGGAAGGAAGGTAGGAAGGAAGGAAGGAAGGAAGGAAGGAAGGAAGGAAGGAAGGAAGGAAGAAAGAAAGGAAAACCTTGCTTTCTTTGGTCCAATATTTATGGTGGCTTGCGCTGGATTTTGTTATTAGAGGATTGTGGAGAAGACATTACAATGTTAGTGTATTCATTCGTCGCTTGACAGGTAGTGATTGCGTACCTTCTGTTTATTTGGCAGAATGGAAGATTGTGGCACAATTTCATTCTGAGAGCAGCTCGGGATTTCCCCAGTCTCTTTTTACTCCGAAGGACATCTCCCTGTGTGTCAAAGACACGGTCTCGAGCTGTGAACGTGGCAGGGGGTGAAGGGCAGTGATGGGGGTGTAGGATTTTGGGATGGAAAATCAACTTCATTTTTGTATTCAGGTATCTTTCCATTTTGGGATTTCTTGTTTCAAATGTCAGGGATTTATGGTGTCTTTTGTTGTTGTTTTGTCTTAGACTTTTCTCTTTCTCTCTTATCTGGATTTTTCTCTTTTTTTCCTTCCCATGTGGCTGGCTTAATGAGACACGTCAGGGGATACCTCTTTTGGGGAGAAGGCTTCATCCTGAGGGACCCAGGCAGGAATGAGAGTGTGGTTCAGAGAAAAAGAAGCTTTGTTCAGGCCATTTAGACCTGCCCTTTGGCCTAGGATAGACGTACCAACGGACTCATCTTGAAACTAGGATGGAGACCTGAAGACCAGGTCTTTGAGAAAATTTCCTGGGGCTCCTGACCTTGTGGGGAACAGGGTTCACGGGTACATCAAGTTCTGTCTGGCTTCAGAACTTGTGAAGGACGGGAAGAGGATTAAGAGGCCCAGAAGTAAAAAAAGAGAAGCCTGGATAGAAAGCAAAGAATGAGAGAATGTTTTAGCTGAGAGGAAACCCAGAAGTGGTTTAGTCCACCAACTTTTATTCTTTCCCTTTTCACCCACCATTTTACAGAAAGGGAGGTGGGGTTCCAAGTCCAGGAAGAGAAATTCGTTTGGCAGAAGTTAGTGACCACCAAGTTTGAGAAACCAAGTTCCTTGAATTGTTTCCACATGTACTCTCCATGGACCGACTTCGGGGTATGGAGACTTTCTCAAAGACTCCCCTGCGTGTCCCTCAGGCCAAGCCCTCCCGTTAAATTGGTTTCTTCTCAAGACAAGATTGTGGAGGACAGGATAATTATCGATGCGATAATTAAGGGGTGGAATCAGACCCGAATGCTAATTTGAATGAGTGGAGGGGCCACTAACAGAGGCAGAACGGAAGGAAAGCAAGCTTGGAAGGAGGGCAAGAGTTTCAGACATGTTGAGCTGAAGTCCTAACGGCTCTCCGAGTTGCAGGGTTTCACAGGAATCAAGAGAAGGAACCATCTCAAAGGCTCTCTGCTTACCTGTAACCTTTCAAAATCTGACCCAAGTTCTCAAGACCCTGCCCAAAGCTTCCCCCTCTGGGAAGTGAGCCCTAATTTCCCACACTCTCCAGCTTCTCCCCGTGCGCACCCACAACACATTGCTTGTGCCTTTGCAAAGCTCTCCTCCATCCAACACTGTGAGAGTTGTCTTTACGAATGTCCTAGAAAGTTCAGCCGGCACCAAGAGGCTGTGTTGTATAGGAGCACAGCCTCTTGGTCCAAACTGCTTGGATTCAACCAGAACCCTATCAATGTGTTTGACTTTGGGCAACTTACTGAATCTCTCCAGGGACTCATTTTCCCCTTCTGTACAGTGGTGATGAAAATCCATTATTTGCCCAACCGGACCATTATGATGTTTAAATGAGCAAATAAGGGTAAGTGTCTTCAGACAACCCTGGACACGGCATGTGCAGGGGGGCAGGGCTGCCTTCCTTTTCTTACTTCTTACGACAGATCTCTCGGTTCTCTAACTCCTCATCCATCCGCTGGTCCCCACATAGCCCCTCTTCAAGTGAGGAAATTCCTTCATTCAAAATCATCTCTTTTTCCCTTGGGCTCAGCAAGGATCCTGTGCCCTCCACCAGGATTTTCTGGAAGCTGTTTGATGTTTGAAATTCTAAACACTTTCAGGAAAAAAAAAAAATTCTGTTTAAAAAAAAAAAAACTCTCTGATAAAGACCCAGGGGGTGGCCATGGGGCAAAATGCCCTCCTTGCCGACCTCAGAGACCTCTGGGGAATTCCCTGAGCATCTTCATGCCAGAGTGGCAGTAACTTCAGATTGACTTGGAGAACAATGGTCGGAAAGTCTCTCTCTCTCTCTTTCTTTTTTTTACATCCTTCCCTGTCACTTCTGACTGACTGAGTTGGGGCTAAAACAGAAATGGTTTTGAACTATAAGTGGCATGTCCATAGCTGCAAATTCGACAGTAATACACTTGTTAAACTGAAGGAGAGGTGCGAGCTGGCAGCTTAGAATAGATTGTATTTTCACTCTCGTCTGCTGCCAGGAACACCGCTCACCTGTCTCCCGTGCTTTATTTCCTATGGGATCCACTCTGTCTGCATCTGCTTTTCCAGCCCCGAAGCTGACCTTCTTAACCCCTCTGTGGCTCCGGGCGGTTCCAGCAGCATCTTCCATCCTGCTGTGGTTGATCAGAGTCCAGCAGGCTAGCTTCCCTCTGGCGCTGGCAGGTGAACAGCATGGTGTCAGAAGGTGGAAATTTTGTGTAATTCTGGATGTGGAAGAGGTAGGGAGGAAGCACTGGACCGTCATTGCGGCTTGGGGTCCGACTGGATTTGCGTGTTGGCCCTGCGGCCTTGAGCTGAGTGACATAGACTCCCTTGGCCTTAGTCTTTTTCCTGTAATGGGATGTTATAACCCACCTTGCTGGACTGTAAGGATTAGGAGAGTCACAGCACGCAAACCCAGTTCATTACCTGGCACTGAGGATGCTTTCCGTAATAGTCTCTGGAAAGGTCTCCCAGTTTCTTACCAGCAAACAGCCTTGCAGAGAAGATGGGTGGGTTGCTGCTAGCTAGTGTAGGACTTTGCGCAAATTATGAAAGGGTGGTATCTCCAAGTGGCCTCTTGGATCCCTGGTTTGAAGAGACGCACAGTCTGGGTCTCAGGCCACACCTGTCGCTGCAGCTAGATTCCTGTGTGCAGTGCACAACTCCAACAGTTGTGCCGGTGACTCTGAAGATGTATCTGCATTGTGGTCTGATCATGGTTTAGAGGCACTGATCTCAGGACAACACAAGTCCAGACTCACATGGCATTGAAAGGCTTTAGGATGTATCCTGCAAGCTGGTATTTCTACCTTCTCTTCCATTTCTTTTATTTTTTAAAAAGATTTTTTTATTTTTTAAAAGATTTTATTTATTTATTTGACAGAGAGAGAGAGAGAGATCGATCACATGTCGGGGTGGGGCAGAGAGAGAGGGAGAAGCAGGCGGAGGAGGGAACCTCGGGACTCGGGCCCAGGACCCTGGTACAACTTGAGCCGAAGGCAGAAACCGACTGAGCCACCCAGGCACGCCCTCTTCCATTTCTTTTAAATAAGAACATGTACTCCAAACAAATGGGAATTCTTGTTAACATGACCTTGCTGGTGATCATGGTTTTGCCATGTGGCAGGCTTCGTCTGCAATGCCTGAGTGGCCATCAGGGGGCAGTATAGTGTAGTAGCTAAGAGAGTAGCCAGGTTGCCTGTGTTTGCAGGGATGCCTTACTGTGGATCTGTGCCTTCTTGGCCATTGCTTAATCCCATGTGCCTCCGTTTCTCATTGCTAAAGGGGAGAAGAATAACACCTAACCTCATAGGGTTACTGTAAGAATTAACTAGTTAATACATGCAAAACACTAAGAACCGTGCCAGGCACACAGTGAGTGCTCAGTTAACGTGTGCTCTCAGTTTTCTCTGTCCTTGCTGCCCACCTCCCTCGGTATTGTTGCTTCCTGTCTCCCATGAAGCCTGCATAGATGACCCCAGGCACACACGTAGTTACTGAGGGTTGGTAACAGCCACAGAATGATCATTTTAAGTGTATGTCTTACTTCTCTGTCCCCCACTTAACAATGAGCTTCTAGGAATAGTCTCCATTTTAACCCCTTAGCTATCAGCTTCACGCCCCACTCTAAGCCCAGGGAAGATTTCTTGAGCCACCCCTTAGGTCAGAGCGTATTGGTTGTATGTGATAGAAACCTAACTTGTACTGGATGAGGCCATAGAAATTTCCCAGCCTAGAGAATGGCTAGCCCAGTGCACACAAATGCTAGTAGGATCCCCTCTTCACTGTCCCCTCATCATTGCCACTCTCTTCATGTCGATATTACCTACTCAGCTCTGCATTATCCAACCGACTGGAACCACGGTCGCAAAAAGCTACGGACACATGTCTTTCTAGATGGAAGAGACCCTCTTATTTTGGGTCCAGGAATGAAATTTCCAGGGAAGCATTCCAGTTGGCTCATTCTGAGTCAAGTGTTTATCCACTATCTTTGTTACAACGATAAGGTGAACAGATAATAAATTCCATGAGAACTATTTGGTATAGGTAGTGTTTATGGAAACAACTTGGAGCACTGGAGAGACGGCAGTGCCACCATCTCAGGCCGGGAGCACGAGAGGATTGAGCAGGAAAAAGAAGTGGCACACAATCAGTTCGATTTTGGATACTCTGAGTTAGAATCATAAGTAGGACATTCAGGTCGATGGGTCTCAGGGCAGTTGAATATATGAATTCAAGGCTCAGGGGAAAGCTCAGAACTAGAGCTATCAATTTATGAGTCTGGAGGATATAAGAAATAGTTGGATTTTTTTTTCTAAAGAGGACTTTATTTCTAAGTAATAATGTGTAGGTTATAGCAGGCTCCCATTCCCATTGCATCGACTAGAAAAAAATTTAGTAAATTGAAAAAACCCACATTTTCAAAAACATTTGGGAGCTGTAAAAGCAAAGAGCAATAGATGAATGAAAATTCCAGAGACAGCAACGCCCTTCCTAGGTGAGCCGATAATTGCCAACCATTTGTTCCCCGAGGGTCCTGCCTCTCGAGGTGCAGGTGGAGAGTCAGACGTGGCGCACACAGCCGGGATCTCCTGGGGGAGAGACCAACAGGCATGTGCTGGTCATGTGGTCCTAGTACGATGGACTGGAAACGAGAGAGAAGCGTCAAAAGAAAGGCTTATTTTTCCCCATGGAATAGAGTATTAGACATACATGACTAATAGAAACATAAGAGTCTATTCTAAGAATTATTAACTACAATCCTATAGTCTGGTGGAATAAAACTAAAGTATTACACAGAAGGGAAGCATCGTTTGTAATGCTTGTAGGCCAGGATAGATGGATATACACGAAATAATCATCCAATTAAAGAAGGTTCAAACAGAATAAGTACAAAAGCCCAAAGAAAGGAGAAGGGGAGAAATAATAAAGAAGGGCACTGGAAGAGAGGAAATGGAATACAATGCAAATATATATAAAAACAAAAGAGAACAAAATCAGTCTCTATAAACAGTAAAGTAATTGTCAGCCACTCGCGAGGCTGACATGTCCCTTCCAGAAAAAAGGAGGCAAAGGTAAAGAACAATGTGACAAGAGACCGTGACTAGAAATGAAATAATGATCTGAAGGAGAGTATTGTGAGTAACTTTATGCTGATAAATTGTAAAACTTAAGTGAAATCACAATTCCTCCCCCCACCCAAACATATATTACCAAACTGACTGAAGGAGAGACAGAACAACCAAATGATTTTATGACCACTTCAAAACAGAGGAGCCATGAAAGTCTACCCATCAACGCCCACACAATCTCACCTAGAACGTGAAGAGACTGATCCCCCCAAACTTGGATAAAAACATGTTGAGAATGAAAAATGACTGGTTCTTGGTACAGGCCGAGGTGGAATTATTTCTTTATGGTCTATCTTTCCCATTGATTACAACTAAAAACTCTAGACCAAAAAAAAAAAAAAAAAGTCAACTACCTGAGAATTCTGAAAAGTAATTAATAATAGGCTATTTGGGGCAGGAAGTCAACACGTAAAGAATGACCAGTACTGTAACGGCAAGGCACTGTCTCTTAACCATGTATCTGATAAGGACTTATAGCAACATTATGTAAAGAATTTTAAAAACTCTTTTTGATAGCTGAGTAATATTCCATTGTATATATGGACCACATCTTCTTCAAAAAGAACGATTACCCAACATTTGCTGCAACATGGACGGCACTGGAGAAGATAATGCTAAGTGAAATAAGTCAAGCAGAGAAAGACAATTATCATATGGTTTCTCTCATCTATGGAACATAAGAACTAGGAAGATCGGTAGGAGAAAAAAGGGATAAAGAAAGGGGGGTAATCAGAAGGGGGAATGAAGCATGAGAGACTATGGACTATGAGAAACAAACTGAGGGCTTCAGAGGGGAGGGGGGTGGGGGAATGGGATAGACTGGTGATGGGTAGTAAGGAGGGCACGTATTGCATGGTGCACTGGGGGTTATACGCAACTAATGAATCATCGAACTTTATACCAAAAAAATTAAAATAAAAAATTTAAAAAAAAGAATTTTAAAAACTCAACAATAAGAAAAAAAATTTTCAATGAAATAAATGATTGAAAGTTCTGAACAGACTCTTTACGAAAGAGGATCTGTGAATGACACACGGGA
This sequence comes from Ursus americanus, assembly GCF_024610735.1. Taxonomy (NCBI): domain Eukaryota; kingdom Metazoa; phylum Chordata; class Mammalia; order Carnivora; family Ursidae; genus Ursus; species Ursus americanus. Next base: position 12,994,577 of record NC_142143.1, on the reverse strand, counting down.
AGATAGACAATACCATTACCACTCACTGGTTGAGATGGCTGGCACCGCATGTCTATTCGTATGGCAGCTAAAATAGAAAAAAGCCCATACCCAGTGTGCATGAAAAAGAATGAATTTCACTATCATAAATTTAAAGTAATTGTTTAAAAAGTAAATTAAATGATGAAAAGTTTTCCAGCTCATTCTTTTTTTTTTTAAGATTTTATTTATTTATTTATTTATTTATTTATTTTTTTAAGATTTTATTTATTTATTTGACAGAGATAGAGATAGCCAGCGAGAGAGGGAACACAAACAGGGGGAGCGGGAGAGGAAGAAGCAGGCTCATAGCGGAGGAGCCTGATGTGGGGCTCGATCCCATGAACGCCAGGATCACGCCCTGAGCCGAGGCAGGCGCTTAACCGCTGTGCCACCCAGGCGCCCCTAAGATTTTATTTATTTATTCGATAGAGATAGAGACAGCCAGCGAGAGAGGGAGCACAAGCAGGGGGAGTGGGAGAGGAAGAAGCAGGCTCATAGCGGAGGAGCCTGATGTGGGGCTCGATCCCATAACGCCGGGATCACGCCCTGAGCCGAAGGCAGACGCTTAACCACTGTGCCACCCAGGCGCCCCTCCAGCTCATTCTTTAAGTCTTCCTTCACCTAGACATCAAAACTGTACCCTGCTATTGTAAGAACAGAAACTTATAGCTCACTCTCCTCCCACAATGTGCACATATCCTCCAAATCGAACTGTACGTGAAACGGTAATATAACATGACCAAGCTGAGTTTCTTCTAAGCATGCTTGGTTTGTTCAAAATTCAAAAAAAAATTATTATTATAACCACAACATCCCAAGTTCAAGGAAAATTATTAATAAATGATCACCTCCATAGATTAAAAAAAGGAGTTTATCCAAGTTCCACACTTATTCATGATACCATGAAAACTCTTCTCAGACTTGGAACGGAGAACAAAAAATATTCCTGGGGCTCCTGGGTGGCACAGCGGTTAAGCGTCTGCCTTCGGCTCAGGGCGTGATCCCAGCGTTCTGGGATCGAGCCCCACATCAGGCTCCTCCGCTATGAGCCTGCTTCTTCCTCTCCCACTCCCCCTGCTTGTGTTCCCTCTCTCACTGGCTGTCTCTATCTCTGTCGAATAAATAAATAAAAATCTTTAAAAAATATATTCATGCATAGACACAAAAATCCTGAAGCAAACATTATAGTTGTCATAAAATATCTAATGCATTCCTTTTACAGAAAAACAGATGCAAATGATAACTATCACCAGTTATTTCCAGTATTTTATTAGAAATTTCTAGCTAGCAAAATAGAACAAGAAAAGGAAATAAAAGGTAAATGCACTGAAAACCAAGAATCAAAGTGTCATGACTAGAAGATGATATTTTCTATAAAAAAAATTTCAAAGAATCTATAGGATATTATTATAATGCATAAGAAAGTTGAACAAATTTTATAGTGAAAAACATCAATATACAGAAGGCGCTTGCATTTTAACACATTAGCAACAGTCAAGTTGAAAATGCAATACACACGAACATTTACAAAAAATGAAAATCACCAAAATATAGAAGTTGTTCAAGACTTTTATGGTGAAAACTATAAAATGTTACAGGAAAGTCACTAAGGAAGATCCTGATAAGCAGGAAAAGGATACTATGCTAGTGGGCAGGAAAGCTCCATGTCATGAATACGTCAATTCCTTCCACATTCATCTCTAAATTCACTAAAATTCCAATGAATATGCCAAGAAGAATTTTCATGGAATTTGGCAAACTGATTCTAATAATCACACGGGAGAACCAAAAGCCAACCAATAGTTAAGATACACCCAAAGACGGAGAACCAAGCAAGAAGATTCACCCTGCCAGGTATCATGACTCACTATAAATCTGTAATAACCTGGAGTCTGTCACACTGGTGTAGAAAGGGACAACTTACTCCAGGGGAACACAGTGAAGTAACATGGACACACCCTTGTCCGTATGCCATCATGATATATGGTGAAGCTAGTGTTTCTGACCAAGGGAAGTGATGGTCTGATTTTGAATATATGTTGATCATTGTTAGATAGATGGAAAACTAGTAGTGGGTTTTTTCTGCACATCACCCGTAAAAATCACTTCCACATAGATCTAAAGATTTAAATGTGAAAGAAAGCTTTTAAAACTCCTAGAAGACAGTATAAGAATGATCTCAGAAAGGGTAGGACTTTTTAACAAGATCTAAAAATGTGCAACCCGTAAGGAGAAGTTTGATGGTTTTGACCAGATTAAATTTAAGCATTTTTACTCATTAAAAGACATCACAAACACAAACCACAAAGTTGGAGCAGATATTTTGCAATATATGTGATCAAGGAAGAATGTATAGTGAATGGATCCATAAAATAAGATAAAATATGAGCAAGAGATGAAAAAATCAGGCATGTCACAGAATAGGAAGTATGGTTGGCCAATAAACCTATGACAAAAGGTTCTTAGCCTCGATTATTAATTAGGAAAAGACAAGAGAAATATATTGAATTAAAAAAAATTCAAAGTCTGACAATACCAAAGACGTGGTGTTCACTCACAGAGGAAGTGGACATTGAAGTAACTGCTTTGATAAATGACTTGGCGCTAATAAAGTGGAACATGAGCATGCCATGTGGAATGTCCCAGAATTCTGCATCAAGGCATATACGCTGTGGAAGCAGTATATTTATGAATACTAAGAGGCATATAAAGAACGTTCATTGCAGCACTGATTTTAAAATTACGAAAACGATGGCTAAAATGTCTGTCTACTATGAAATGGATATAAATAAATTGTACTCCACTCAGACAACAAATAAATAAGCAGTGAAAATAGATACGGCTACAGCAGCAACATGGATAGATCTCAGAAACTATACTGTTGAGGGAGAAAAAAAAAAAAACAAGTTACAGAAGAATATATTCAGTTTGGTGTTATTTATTCAACTTTCAAGAGCAGGCAAAACTAAATAATATGGAGTTTAAGAACACATGCCTTTGGGTAAAATTATCAAGAAAAGCAATCAACTTGATTTTTAAAAATTCAAAGCATTGGGGCCCCCTGGGAGGAATGCAAGAGGAAGAAATCAGAGGAAAACACAGGGAGTACCAACAGTATTAGCAAAATATTTTTAGTCTGGGGAGTTAGGGCATACCTGTGTCCTATTTTCACATTTTAACTTGTTCGCTTGCTCCCTTTTTAACTGTCTTTTACTAATAAATTCTTTATTCAACAGATGCTTATTTTTCATTTGTTTTATTTTTATTTTTTAAACTTTGCATCTTTATTACATCCCTCCTTTGCATCTAGGGCATATTTCCTTTTTTTATTATTTATTTTTTTATTATGTTCCACTAGCCACTGTAGAGTACATCGTTAGTTTTTGATGTCGTGTTCGATGATTCATTAGTTACGTATAACACCCAGTGCATATTTCTCAATAAAAAGTTTTGAGAAGAGTTCACGAGGGGATCAGGGGTGATAGGTAAAGGGTACAGGATTCTTTTTGAGGTGATGAAAATGTTAAAAAATTCATTGTGGTGATATTTACATAACTGTGAATATCCTAAAAGCCATTGAATTGTGGACTCTAGATGAGTGATGTGTGGCATGTGAATTACATCTCAATAAAGCTATTAAAAAGAAGAATTAATATATTTTAAAAAGCAGAGAAACGTAGGTAACATTTTTGGCAGTTTCAGATGAAAGAAGAAGACAGCGGTAGCTTAAAAGTGGCATGGAATCGGGGCGCCTGGGTGGCACAGCGGTTAAGCGTCTGCCTTTGGCTCAGGGCGTGATCCCAGCGTTATGGGATCGAGCCCCACATCAGGCTCCTCCGCTAGGAGCCTGCTTCTTCCTCTCCCACTCCCCCTGCTTGTGTTCCCTCTCTCGCTGGCTGTCTCTATCTGTGTTAAATAAATAAATAAAATCTTAAAAAAAAAGTGGCATGGAATCAAAGAGTGGGGTTTTTTTTTCCGGAAGTTTGGCTATAGGCTGAATATATATGCTAGTCAATAACTTAGGAAAGCCAAATTTCACGCGACAGAGCAGGATTTCAACACAGGCCTTTTTATTCAAAGTCTAGGACTCTTTCTGTTTTATGAGGCTTCCCCCATATGGCTCTTGCAAGTTGAAAGGGCAGAGTTATCCCTGATTCGGTGCTCAGCGCTGTGGACACATAGGTTCCGTTCAGACCCTTGGGATAGACTGTCAGAAACATGGGGTCCTGGTGGTGTTTTCATTCTTGTTGGGGGGGGGGGTGATGAGATGTACTGAGCCACCACCTAGAACTCTGCACTTGGGAACTCCAACCAGGCTGGAGCCCTTCAATGACTCAACAGGTTTAGGTATCTTTTGGCTGTCATGATAGGATGGGCTTTAGGACTGGGCAAATGGGACAGCAGCTGGACAGCGCAAGATCTGCGTCCTTCTTTCTAATTGACCTACTCCTACACGATCCATGCAGTGGCTGTAAAATTGTTCTGACCTCTGGCGTATCCCAAACCCATTCTGATCCTTTGCAGACAATAACATAGACCAAGTACATGCCAAGCAGCCATGCAACAGAAAGGTTTCCCTCTTGTCAGTGCTTTCACACCCACGCCCCACTCCCCTTGGAGAACAAAGATGGAATCAATAATAAATTGACCCACCTCTCACGAAGTGAGCGAATAGAAAAAACATGCTGGCATGAGAATCAAGCAAACCCAATTCTAAATACAGTTTCGACAAGCCCAGCTTCCCTTAGTTCTTCCTCATTTATAACTAGGGTTCTCCATTCTGCCTCTTCCCCATTACGCAACAGCCGACTGATCTGCGTGCATTTTCCCCCTGCGCAGCTACAGGGGTCGGCCTCGATGGATCCCCGCCAATGAAGTTAATGCCACCTTGCTTTCCACAGTGATTGGTTGAGAATATCCTAGGTCTAAGCCAATTGGCACACAGGATTCCCTGGCCAACTGGATTGGTTCTGAGGTGGTCCAATCACCACAGAGCTCAAGGTTGTGTTTGATGATTGTAAGATGGAACTCTCTGCTTTCCGTTGGACGTGTGATTGCTGTTTGCACCAGTCTGTGACCAGGGATGGTGGGGCCAGCCCTAGCACGCCGCTGACACTGGAGAGCAGAGCCGACTCATAAGCGAACAGGTCTTTCATGTTCTATCACCAAGCTACTGAATTAGCTCACGTGACAGCCTGCCAATTTTCACTCTTTACTGTCACATGAGCCAACATTCTCCTCTACTGTTTAATTTATGTTGGGACTTTTACTCCTTACAACAGAGAACGCTCGCTGATTCTTGGAGAGAATGATAGTTGCCGTCGCTTTTGTATGGGGGGGGGGGGTCTGTAAAGGAACACAGGTGAAGAACACTTTGATTAAGTGTGGGCGTCTGTTTCTTTTCTCCAAACAGCTGGATGGACTCTGAGGGGGTAAAATTCATAAAAGAGCCAGCAACAACAGACAAGACAGGGACTTAGAACACTCTTCTAGTCACAGTGCGATACCGTATTTAACTGATTTTGTTAAATCTGCCTTGAGCAAATCACTCTTGATCTCTGAGGGTACCTAGAGTCATTTAGGTCTGTCACTATGTACATCGAGGGCAAGACACCTGTCCTACTCATACACTTAAAGTAACAGATAATAACATAATAGAAACAACCAGCATGTATTAAGTACGTGCACCGTAACATGCAAGGTGCTCAATGTTTCACGCACATTATCTGATTTAATTGTCAGAATGGTTGTTCCCGTGGCACACATGTGGAGCTGGGGCTGGTGGGGCTAAATAGCGTGTCTAAGCTTGTGGCAGAACAGGGATCCAAGCTGGGTTCTTCTAGATCCACAGCATATGCTGTTAACTGCTGCCTATGTTGCAGTTGTATTCATTCCCTGGGCGGGATTTGTGGGGACCTGTTCTATGCCAGGCCATGACAGAGCCCCTGCAGAAAGAGAGATGAGCACTTGATTTAGATGCTTTCAACATCTAGAGAGGGAGATTGCCCAGAAAACAAATATATATTAGTATATATTCATGCCTTGTCTCCTCCACTTAAGCACAGCAGCCACTTAATAGATATTTAATAAGAAAATGAATAAGTGAAAGGCTATAAAAATGAATATATGACAATGAAAAGTTTCCAAAAATCTAATTGAATTTCTTTTTGTAATAATTTTTTATTATGTTATGTTAGTCACCATACAGTATATCCTTAGTTTTTGATGTAGTGTTCTATGATTCATTAGTTGCGTATAACACCCAGTGCACCATGCAATATGTGCCCTCCTTAGTACCCATCACCGGCCTATCCCATTCCCCCACCCCCTCCCCTCTGAAGCCCTCAGTTTGTTTCCCAGAGTCCATAGTCTCTCATGGTTCATTCCCCCTTCTGTTTACCCCCCCTTCCTTCTTCCCTTTCTTCTCCTACCGATCTTCCTACTTCTTATGTTCCATAAACGAGTGAAACCATATGATAATTGTCTTTCTCTGCTTGACTTATTTCACTTAGCATAATCTCCTCCAGTCCTGTCCATGTTGCTGCAAATGTTAATTTCTGTGACCAAACTCCATCTTGAAAGAGTCACAGAATAGTGAAGAACCAGGGGCTCGGACAAGACTCTTTTCACACCTTTCAAGGCTTCTCTGGTTTTCTGCCCAAGATCGCAGCAGCTCTGTTGCCAAGGATGCTCTCTGGGGGTCAGCGGGGCCCTAGATGGCCCAAGATGCTCGGGAGTCTCCACGTTGCCCTTCAAAAGGCCAGAGAAAGGATGGAGAGAATCCAGTAGCCCATATGGTTTGTCTTGCCACAACATGTTTCATTGAATGAATCATCTCATATGTGATCAGTTAAGAGGGACGTGTGTGTGTAGCTTGGAAGTCATGTGAGTTCATTCAGATTTTCTCAGCACATTAAGGCTCTAATGTGGTCAGGAGCAAGTTTTCCAAATAATTAAAGAAAACCCTGCAACACAGGGCAAAATCACTTTCTAGTACATGCAACGCCTAGGTAGAAGGCACCAGTAACTACTGCGCTTCCCGCCTGCTAAGCTTCTACAGATTCTGGGAGGACATGTCCCTCATATTAAAGCGCTGGGCTCCAGAAGTAGGCTACTATCTGAGTCAGATTTCTAATTTTGATGAAATTGTGAGTCAAAGGAGACAGAAGGCCCAGGGTGTAAAGCTGCTGACGATTAAGTGTGGTCTGGGTGCCTCTGCAAAGTTACCTGCGTTAGTATTTGTACTAGGGTTGGGATTGTTTTCTAAGGTCTCTGGTTACAAACAGTTTTGACCGATCCTTGATCCTCCCTGACCCGTTCTTCCCATGAACGCTTTTATTTTTAGCATGCGGTGGTTAACGACTGCAAGGCATGAGAGCAGAAACGTTTTGATGAGTGTTTCATTTGTGGGTGTCCCAGACTCCAGCCAAAGTCTTCCCATCACCTGTGAGATCAGTGAGATGTGTTTTGGCCTCCATCCTAGTCTCTGAAAATTCAAAGTATTGTCCCAGATTTCTAACAATTCCCAGGGGCTTTCCACTTCGCGTAGCTGTCTTTGGCACTGGTCTGGCTTCCTTGCCTTTTGGGCTATCGCATTCTCTGGTGCATGGTGTCTCAGTTGCATAGGTGCTTAGCCAAGATAGGAGCTCAGCCTCTCCCCCCCAAGCATACACTTGCTCATGGGAGCCGTCTTGTGTTGGTTGCTTCTGCTGAAGACATGTACATAGGAGAAGAAATTTGGAGCACAGTTTATACCTCGAGCACATCACCTTGCTCTCTTAATCACCTTCCCCTTCCTTGGAACAAAAGAGATTTTCTTTCTCCTTTATATTCTTCTATCTCATGCACAGTGGCTTATATTTTTCTTTGTTGCCAGAGTTCCTGCCAACATCCATGTTTCCAGAGCCTTGCCTTCTACCCTAAGAAACTTCCTAAGGTATTCCCTTTAAAAAACCCCACAATTTCCTCAAGAAAAATTCTGCTACCAGCTGTTAAGATAATACATTGTCACTCCTCCTCCACTTCCAAAGGCTTTCACCTTGCAGGCATCGCACAAAAGACACTGGTGCCGACTCGGACCAGAGCTCAAGGGATCCGAGGCTCCGTTTCCTTCCCTGAACTGTCGGGCATGCGATTCCCCATGCTCTTCCCATTGCTGCTGCAAACCCCAGAGTCTTGTGTCGAGATAGCAACATTATATGATGGTAGAGCCTCTGCTAGCCTGGTGTCCTCCGGGTTCCAGGAAGCTTGGACTCCCCGCAGATCAGCACTGAACAGATACCAGAAGTGGAAATAAAACTCCATTGATCTACGTGGTGAGGTGTTGATTTTTGCTTTCCTCCCAACACCATCTGGCCAAACCTTTCTCAGGATACTCACTTGGCAGCCATGACCGGGCTTCTTTGCTGCATTTTCATGGGTTGCTCCGTGGCAAGCCCCTTTATCGTAGACGATCTTCCTCGAATATTAAGTGTTCACAAGAATAAATATTTTCTGGCATTTTTGCATAGGCTTGGCAATTGTATTTCCTATCCCTACTATTCTTGCACCTCCCCCCCCCCGAAAGTGTCATTTGCTCATCCAAGAAATATTTATTTCCTGTCTATTAGAAACCTGAAATTGTGCTAGGCCCTGGGAATTTTAAAGAAAACATGATAGATATTCTTGGAGGGGTCTGGCGTCACTTCAGCGTTTGTTGAAGATTTTCAGTTCATTGATTGATTCACTCATTATTCAAAATCTATTCAGCCATTGATGTGCCGTGCTAAGCAGTCATAATTCAGCAGTAAACAAGACAGACACACTCCCTGAACTTCTGGGATCCTGAAGTCTGGGAGCAGATGTGGATATTGAACAAATAACTCGAGTGTCAAGAGTGCAATAAAGGGGAATCATAATACAAATGACAATCACTGATAGTTAAAGAATTTTTATTATATGGCAGGGACTGCTCTCCATGATTTATGTGTCATAGCTTAATTAATGCTCACAATGTGACTCCCCTAATTTAATATTAAAAGGGGACACTGACGCACAGAGAGGTGAAGTAATTTGCCCAAAGCCCACAGCTAGTAAGTGGTAGTTATGGATACAACTCCAGGCTTAGGGATTCTAGGACCCATGCTCTTGAAAGCTCTGCTATTCTAACAAAATCTGATGGTCAAGGGAGACTTCCTGGAGGAGGTGATATTTTGGCTGAGTTGGAATGGAAGAGACCAGGAAGTACATGTTGAGAATGAGAAAGTAGTAAAGGTGAGAGCTCCTGGGGCACATTTGAGCCTCTGAGGGAAATCCTGGAGTCCAGGAATCTTTCCTGCCTCACCATGCCCAGGTCTCTACACCCCTGATGCCCAGTCTTTGGGGGAACCCCCTCGCGTGCTCAGTAAGAAGGCTCAACACCCCTTTCAGCCCTAGTATCGAGAACTCGAGCAAAATCCACTTCTAGAGGAGGGTTCTGGGTCCCCACTTACCTGCGTCCATGAGGTGGGGGTCTCCCAGTCCCAGGTCCTATCTTGTAGTGACAGTGTCATTATTGAGGTGACAGATCAAGTCTTCTCTTTGTAAGAGAGGGGCTCCCAAGCTTGTGGCTTGAAGGATAGACAACCTCTTGTTTTTTCCACTTCAGTGAATATTTGATAGTTTTGTGGACCTGGGGGAAAGAGTTTGAGAGTTTAGGATGAGCAAAGGGAGGCAAAAGAGGTTTCTGTTTTCTTTCTTTTGGAATTGGCGAAAACCGCGTGTCAAGCCCAAGAATGAACAGAACAGAACAAGGCTCAGTCACCCCCTCCTCCATCGGCCAGGCACCACTTTGCAAACTGCGGGGCACCTGAGCTTCTTGCTTCTCAGACCCTGAGCCCCCGCAGCCCACAGGGGCTGGGCAGTGTTGTGGCATGTGTGGGTATGGTAAGATCACATCTGCGCTGCAACGTTTAGGCTCCACTTGTTTGTTTATTTACAAACAATGCAAACATTCACCTATTTACTCTTACATTCATTCTGCGGGTGTGTTGCAAAGTCGGGTCTTTGCTCAAATCTCCACTGGGCACCGCTTTTAAACTGGTTTCAGCTTTTTCTTCTGGGGGATGAAGGAGTTGCCCGAGGATGGCTTTCTCTGGGTTTATACACAAAACCCTCATGCAATGAATCCTCCTTGGTCTTTCTGAGGCTTGGCCCAGGTGGCCCTCCCTGGCCCAGGTCAGCATCCACATGGGCTGTTCGCCTTCCTCTCCCACCAGAGCCCTGGGAGCACATCCCCTTTACGGCAGCCCCGCCCTGGCTTCTGCTTGGGACCCAGTCGACTGCAGAGTAGAGTAGCATCTCTCTACATCCTCTTTTCTGAGCGGCTCCCAAAGAAGTGGTCCCTTTTTCCTTTTTTTTTTTTTTTTAAAGGATTTTCACTGCTGATCATTGGTATAAAAATACCAATGAAAGAAAGTGTCAGAATTTCACAAACCCATGCTTCTCTTCCCAGGGTCCTTCATGACCTTCTTACTGAGATGATGATTCCAGCTCTTTGCCCATATTCCCGAGGAACAATCACCAATTTCCTTTCCTTTTAGCCTTGACTTTAGAATAGGGGCCACACTGACCCCTACCTTGCTCTACAAAGGACCCCCCTTTTTTTAATGATTTTTTAATTATGTTCAGTTAGCCAACATACAGTACATCATTAGTTTTTGATGTAGTGTTTAACAATTCATTAGTTGCGTCTAACACCCAGTGCTCATCACAATACATGCCCTCCTTAATACCCATCCCCCGGCTGCCCCATCCCCCCTTCCTTCTGTAACCCTCAGTTTGTTTCCCAGGGTCCAGAGTCTCTCATGGTTTGTCTCCCCCTCTGATTTCTTCCCATTCAGTTTTCCATCCCTTCCCCTGTGATCATCTGTGCTATTCCTTATGTTCCACATGTGAGTGAAACCATATGATAATTGTCTTTCCCTGATTGACTTATTTCACTTAGCATAATCCCCTCCAGTTCCATCCATGTCAATGCATATGTTGGGTATTCCTCCCTTCTGATGGCTGATGTATAGATGGATGAACCATGTCTTAATCCAGTCATCTGTTGAAGGGCATCTCGGCTCCTTCCACAGTTTATCTATTGTGGACATTGCTGCTATGAACATTGGGGTGCATGTGCCCCTTCTTTTTATTACATCTGAATTTTTGGGGTAAATACCCAGTAGTGCAATTGCTGGGTAGGGTAGCTCTATTTTTAACGTCTTGAGGAACCTCCATGCCATTTTCCTGAGTGGCTGTACCAGCTTGCAATTCCCACCAACCGTGTAAGAGGGATCCCCTTTCTCTACATCCTCACCAACATTGTTGTTTCCTGCCTTGTTAATTTTTGCCATTCTTACTAGTGTAAGGTGGTATCTCAGTGTGGTTTTGATTTGTATTTCCCTGGTGGCTAATGATGCTGAACATTTTTTCATGTGTCTGTTAGCCATTTGTATGTCTTCTTTGGAGAAGTGCCTGTTCATGTCTTCTGTCCATTTCTTGATTGGATTATTTGTTTCTTGGGTGTTGAGTTTGAGAAGTTCTTTATAGATCTTGGATCCCAGCCCTTTATCTGCAATGTAATTTGTAAACATCTTCTCCCATTCCATGGGTTGCCTCTTAGTTTTGTTAGTTTTGTTGGCTGTTTCCAAAGGGCCCCTTTCTAAAACTCCAGCCTCAAGAGCCAGCCCAGGGCAAAACATAGGAGTTCCTTTATCTAAACTGGATTCTTTAAGTCTATGTCAACGTTCAGACTAGGAATCTCCACATCACTGAGCCTTGTCACCCTTCCATACCCAGGCTTCTCATACCCCTTCAATGGTCACGTGTATTTTAATCTTCCCTTTGGCTGGGATATCCCATTCAGTATACACACACACACACACACACACACACACAGTTTGCCTATTTGTTGCCACCTCAGATAGTTAAAATAACTAGTGATCATAGCATTCAAGAAAAAGATGTGAGGCAACCAAATGAGATTTCTTTTAAGAAGTTCTCACTCCAGGTTGTATGTCTGTAGGTCAGCGCCCACTCAATTAGAAGGAGAGTGGCAGTTTCCCTTCTTCCTGCCATGATATCCCCTCCATGCCAAGTGCATTATCTGACTATTTGTAGGTACTCAATAAATATTTGTTACATGAATAAATAATAATTAAAAAAATCACTCAAGGAACAGATGGATTAGGAATATAGATTTCCATGAATTCTAGTGTCAAACATGTATCTATCTCTCTGACTGGATTTTAAGTTCCTGTGGTCAGGAGCTCTGTCTTTATAGCAGTGGTAATGACAACTTGTTCTATGTAGCCCTGCTCAGTATAAATCACTTTCTCTTTTACTGCTCACCATGACCTGAGGCATTATTGTTATTTACAATTTTTTGTAAATAACAGAAAGCTAAGGCCCCCAAAGGGGAAATAATTTATGCAGTTCTTGAAGTCTATAATCTGGAGAGCGAACTTGAACCCAGGTTTACCAATGTGCAACACAGGGCTCTTTCCTTTATGTCCTGCCCTGCCCACCCTATTCATCTTGAGTTGAATTTGTGGTTTTATGCAGTAGGAGAAGGTACAGAGCCAAGTTGGCCTATATTCAGATCCGCCCTTGATGTACTAATGACCTTATATCTTTCCAGGATGGTAGTTTGAGGGGAGAAGCCTTGGGCAGGACTCATGTCACTGCCCAGAGGCATCTCCACTGTTTTCCCATGGCTGCATATTAAGTTTCTGTCTTGGATTGCCAGATTGAATCAAGTCTCTCTTTCAAAGCCTATCATCATAAAGTTTATTTCCCCAGGTGACCTTCTTATTTTTCCCTTTGTTAACATATTTGAGAATAATCAGAGACACAGTGTCAGGTCAGGTTTCAAGGATAATTGACTTATTGACTTTGACTTTGGACAAAATGTCAAGAGGAAGAGGCTGACTCCTGAGATTACTGCCATTATTGGAAGTTACGGCCTTCCCTGGGGCCTGACCTTCATTCATTCACTCAACGGATATTTGTTCTATGTAAGATATGCCTCATGTTTGTTATTTCGTACACTTGAACACAGGCTTGAATGGAGACTCCATATTATTGTTGGCCAACATCATCAATTTATTCATCATATAATTATTAGTCCCTTCTAGGCACAAGGCTGTGTGTGAACACTGTAGGATGTGGCATCCACATTTAACTGCTACTGGGTGTGGGGTGGGGATGAATTTTTTGACATCCTTTCTTAGATGACTACTTTGCAAAATTTTCTGTTGTTTTCACACTGATGGTTGGGATGGTGGGAAGGTGTGTGGGTGAGGGATTCCTTCTGATCAAAAGCAAGATGTTCTCCTAACCCTTGAAGGTCAGACAAAAGTTACTCATTGAGGGACTCCTGGAGTTTGCCCCATAGCCCGTGCCCTGTAAGCAGGGATCCTGGGGATTTTGCTGAGGTGTGGCTCTTGAGCTGTTCTATTCTAGTTTTGGTGTCTGAGTGATCTCTTTACTGCTGTATCCCATGGGTCAATTTTACCCCATTTATATCTACAGATACAAGAGCTTTATAAGGTGGAAAAGTTCTTAATATCTTAGCAGTTAAAGCTTCTTTTGTCCACCCCAGTAATGCCCCCAAGGAGCACATTAGAGTAACTGTGTGTGGTAGGTAAACTGCTTTCTAAGGAAAACAGTTTGAATTCAGGAAACCTATTAGAGAGCACATTAACCAAAAGTGGTTGAAAGGAATGAGAAATTGCCACATCTCAATATCCCAGGCTTGCCCAGCTCTTACACTATCTTAATACGGGAGGGGAATAGACCAGTTCCTTCTATTCTAGGGAAGTCCTGAGGAAGGCTAGAGAGAAACAATTTGATGGGCTATGTTCACAGAAAAGGAACTCTCTTCTTGTGCAGTGTGCCTGGTTTCAGTCCTTACAGAGTTTATCGTCTGGCAGGGGATACAGAGAGGCAAACAGACAAGTTTCATATTATATAATAGGACAGGAGCTGGGTCCCATGGGAACACATTTTAGGAACAGTTTACATGGCCTCAGAGGATTGGCAGAAAGCTTCCAGTAGGAAGGTTCATTTAATGCTGAAGGATGACCAGGAGCAGATCACAAGAAGCAGAGGAGGGGTGAGTGGTAGCGGAGAAAAGGTGTCCAAGGCTAGAGAAGTGGCATGTGCAAAGGCCTGGGGGTATAAATAAACATGCAGGAGACGGGGAATGCAATCAGATCTGTAAGTCTGGATTATAAGGTAGGGTTGAAATGCAGCAGGTGGGAAGCTAGAGGGAGGAGATGGGGTTTAGGGTGGGGAAAACTAGCTGGAGATAAAACCAGGGAGGTGAGCATGGCCTCAAATCATGCAAGGCCCTACAACCCATGGGTTTTTCCCACATTGACTTGGCTTGGCCATGTGACTTCCTTTGTTTGGGCCAATGGAATGGTAGCAAAGGCATGAAAGTCACCTTCACATTCGAGCTTGTTAGCTAGATGGAGAGAGACATGTGGCCCAGTTGCTCCCATCACCCTGGCCAATCCTGAGGCATCCAGGGCCAGCCAGCCCTCGGCTGATCCACTGAGGATCAGAACACAAACACAAGAATGAGGCCAGCCGACACCACGTGGAGCGGGCATGAGCCATCCCAGCTGAGCCCTGTCCACATTGTCAACCTGCAGAATGAGAAAATAAATGGTGGTCGTCTTAAGCCACGAGGTTTTGGGGTGCTTTGTTATGCAGTAATAGAAAATAGTACAACCTGTCTCTCTATCAAGTTTCTAAGGAAGCAAAACACGTCGGAAGCAATAAAAGGACGGATCAAAGTTCTACTTCATCATTTGCAGATCCAGCCGCCAACAACCCTAACGTATAAGGTCTCCGATAAAAGCTGTATTGAGCTTTTGGCCCTGGAGGTCCAAGAGAGACTCCTGTTTTACTCTGAATCAAAACTGTAGGAGCAGTAGGTTTTCGGTTGTCTGTGGGGCAAAGAGATAGATCCTGAAAGGGCCTGGTTCAATACGGAGTGCAAGTGGAGGTCAGAGAGGGCAAGGCTCCGGGGTATCCTGACCACTAGAGAATGATGCCAAACCAAGGTGTTGGATGCTAGCCAATCAGACGAGCAGCTCTCTCTCCTCAGGAGGACAGAGTCAGAGTGAGGAAGGGGTGGGGAGTGGGGATAACAAGAGGACAGAGTTGTTTCCTTCATTCAGAAGACATTGGGGGAGAGCCTATAATGGCCTCTCTTCTTCAAGAGCTCCTTCTAGAGGGAAAGAGGTGAACAAACTCGGCTCAGTCAGGGGCCAGTCAGGACCCAGAAGTGATTTGAAATTGCAACCAAGAGAATGTGATCCAAGGAATTGGTGAAGCTGCTGTTGGGGGCCTGAAGAAGCCAAAAGGGGGCACTCCAGTTCTACAGAGATGGTGACCACGGGGAGTAGCCGCCACTGTGGGATCCAGGGGACGACAGGAGAGGGTGGGGTCACCAGAACCTCAGAAGCTGGAAGTGGGCTGGGAGGAGCCCGGACTCCGCCTCTGTGGGGTTATCTCTGAAATTCAGAGGTCCTCGTGGAGATGGGATACAGAGGTATGGTGGCCCAAGGGGAGGGCACTGACCAGCTGCCAAGGACATCCCTGAGGGGCACCATGAGCCTGACCCCGGAAGGGCTTAAAAAGGCTGGAGAGTGGCACCCATGCCTGTGCCTGGTGAAAGGCCCTTGCTGGGGCAAAGCTGGCAGAAACCGCAAGTAAAAAGAGAGAAGCAAGTCCCTTCCCTCCTCCTCCCTCCTCTTGCTGGATCCCTCCAGTTCCCTGTTTGGCAGAATCTCAGCAGAACCCCTGGCTAAGGGAGACATGCGGTTTGCAGAGCCCGCACTCTGCAACATACTGAGATCCTTGGTTTTTTTCAATTTCCATATTTCTGATTGAGGCAAGCAAAGTCCTAGGGTCACGTCCTCGAATCTTTAGCAGGATTCTAACCCTTGTTATAGTACATTTTAACAAAGACAGAGGAGGCCTCAGGCTCAGAACCTTTAGCAGGCAGTCCTTTAGAGTTGGATGACATTTTGTCTGAGCGGTGTTTCTTCCCTGTGCCTACCTTCTGGTTCGTGGAAAGTGTTTCCGGTTGTTTACTTACTAAGAGATTCCTGTTTAAGTCAATTTGTTTGAGGAAAACATAAGTAGATTTAAACCTATATGGTGAGAAAATAATAGAAATAGCGGTATATAGGTAGAGCAAAAAAGAGAAAAAAAATCTCGAAAGTGGTGTGGAAATGACCGAGGCTTAGGGAAAACCGCCCCCCCCCCAGGCAAGGGAGAGACAGCCTTTGATTGTAGATTAAGCATTGATACAATTAGAGTGAAGAGTGGTGAATTTCACATACTATAAATGGGGGGTGTTTGGCTAGTAATTTTGAGCAGTAGGCTTCTTGCCCTGCTGGGGGTGGGGTGTAGGGGTGATATGCCTGGACTGACCTGCTGGAGCCCAAGTTGTCGTTTGGCAACTTCCCTCCCCAAAAGCAAAGCCAGATGGGGCCAGATGGGCACAACTTCTTGAGAAATCTGACATAGAGATTTGGCTCCCGCACCCTGATTTCACATGTTCTCCCAGTGGAGACTTGGTTTTCTTAGAACCAATCCTCTAGCGAAATAATAATCACTTTCCCTTCTGTTTCCTCATGGTCCTATGAGCATTATCCCATTGGAATATGGCCCCACGAAGCCCAGGACATTGTCTACCTTGGTCACTGTTGTATCCCCAGGGTCTAGGACAGTGCCTGGCATATAGCAGGATAGAATAAATATGTGTGAGGACATGAATGAGTCAACGAAAGAGCTTAAGGATTTTCAAACTTGAAAAAAAAAGGAGTATGGAGTTGCTCTGGACATTGTGAAGCTGAGACTTTGTTTGGTTTCTCGGGACCCCTTCATCGGCAGCACCATAGTGACTCGAGAAACACATTTTTTAAAAGACTTTTTGGGGGGGCGCCTGGGTGGCACAGCGGTTAAGCGTCTGCCTTCGGCTCAGGGCGTGATCCCGGCGTTATGGGATCGAGCCCCACATCAGGCTCCTCTGCAATGAGCCTGCTTCTTCCTCTCCCACTCCCCCGGCTTGTGTTCCCTCTCTCGCTGGCTGTCTCTATCTCTGTCGAATAAATAAAATAAAATCTTAAAAAAAAAAAAAAAAAAAAAAGACTTTTTGGGGGTGGGGGGAGGAGCAGTTTTAGGTCCATTGCAAATTGAGAGGAAGGTAGAGATTTCCCCAGTGCCCCCGTCCCCACATCTGTGTAGCCTCCCCACCCCCACCACCCCCACCAGAGCGGTACATTTGTTACAACTGATGGACCTCCACTGACACATCATAATCACCCCAAATCCCTAGTTTACCTTGGGGTTCACTCTTGGTGTTGTACAGACTGCGGGGTTGACAAATATAAGATGACATGTATCCATCACTATCGTGTCATGCAGACTATTTTCACTGCCCTAAACATCCTCTGTGCTTCACCTACTCGTTCCTCCCCCTCCTCCACCAAAATCAACCCCTGCAACCACTCCTCTTTTAGCGTCTCCATGGTTTTGCCCTTTCCAGAAGGTCATATAGTTGGAATAACACAGAGTGTAGCTTTTTCAGATTGGCTTCTTTAACTTAGTAACATTAGTAGCATTGAACATTCCCCTATGTCTCTTCATGGCTTGATAGTTCATTTCTTTTTATCGCTAATTATCATGAATATTCCACTGTCTGGATGCACCACAGTTTATCTATCCATTCACCTACTGAAGAACATCCCAATTGCTTCTAAGTGTTGGCAATTATGAATAAAGCTTCTATAAACATCCCTGTGCAGAATTTTGTGTGGACATAAGTTTTCTGCTCCTTTGGGTAAATACCAAGGAGTGTAATTGCTGGATTGTATGGTAAAAATATGCCGAGTTTTGTAAGAAACTGTCAAATTGTCTTCCAAAGTGGCTGAACCATGTTGCAAGGAAACACATTTTGAAAATCAGATCTCAGTTATTCTTCTAACAGCTCTACTAAGGTCTTTAAAAGTGTATTCCTATCTTAGAAATGAAGAGGTGGAAAGTCCAGGGTATTCCGTGACTAGCCCAAGGACATAGAGCTGCGAGGGACAGGAATGGGGCTGCAGTGCAGGATTTCATCAGGAAGCTTTGCTTTGGCTTTAAGTAGAAGAGCCAAGAGCAACCTCCAAGACTCTTTGCATTATTCTCCCTCCCTCTAATAAGTATCGAAGTTAGTTCAAGTCAATTCACAGAGAACAAGAAATCAAACTGGTTGTTTTGGGGTCATGTAAATGAGCAACTTTTTTTTTTTAGAGGGGGAGGATGGGGGAGGGACAGTGGGAGAGGGACAGAGAGAATCTTAAGCAAGCTCTATGCCTAGCACAGAGCCTGAGGTGGGGCTTCATCTCAAAACCCTGAGATCATGACCTGAGCTGAAATCAAGAGTTGGACGCCTAACCGACTGAGCCACCCAGGCGCCCCAATGAGCAACCATTTGTTGAATGCTTTTTTCCTGATCGTGTTTTTGGTTGACAGCTGGGACACTGTGCAATCTCCATTTTACACACTAAAGTAATTAATTCCATAGGGTCTCAAGGAGATAGATGCCCTTGAGGTTAAATAATATCAGTAGAACTTCTTTCTCATGAGCAAGCTCCTATTTGAGGATCTTGTTCTTTCTCTGGGTCATAGGGGCATCTCACTGTGAACTCCTGTGATGCTCTTAGAAGCAGCTAGTTTCTCCATTAAGGCATTTAAAAAATTAACAGTGACTTTTAAAGAATCTTGAAGTCTTTGAACTTAAATGACATTCAATCCACTTCCTATCTCTGAATCTTTTAAAATGGCCATAAAAGCAAATTATTGAGTCTATGGCTGAATGTTGTCAGCAATGGCAGGAGGCATTCTGTGAAGCAGTCTCTTTCGTTGCTGGGAAACCCCTATTATTAGAAAGTTCTTCCTAATATGGGGTGAAAATGTGCCTGCCTATAACCTCTACCCATCAAATCATAGATTCAGAATATTACAGAAAAGGGATGGGGTGTCTGGTGGCTCAGTTGGTTAAGTGTCCAACTCTTGGTTTTGGCCCAAGTCATGATCTCAGGTTTGTGAGATCAAGCCCCATACACGTCGGGCTCCACACTAGGCTCAGAGTCTGCTTTGAGATTCTCTCTCCCTTCCCCTCTGTCCCTCCCCCCATTTGCACTCACACACTCTCTCTCTCTAAAATAAATAAATGAATAAGTAAATAAATAAAATCTTTAAAGAAAGGAAAGGGATCTAACATTTTTTCATACTCGTTCTTATTATGGTTATGATTTTACATTCAATCTCTCTTCTGTGAGATAGTGATCATCATTCCCATGTTGTAGATGGAGAAATTAGGCCCATTTGAACCACCTTTCACTTTCACTAATAAAAGATCTAATTGGGATTTGAATATCACTCCTGCAGCATTTAAACCTTTGCCATTCCCATCGCCTCACTTCTTAGAGCTTGCCAAAGCTCTCAGAAATACTGTAGTCAATAGTTCTCAACATTCTCCTCTACCCATGCTATTCATAGTCCCATAAAACCAGTTCTCAGTATTCTCAATAACGGGAGTGGGGCAGGGAGGGAGAGTTACACCATTTCCCTCTTTTGCTAGGAAAACAATTATCAGAATCCTCAGGAGGCTTGCACAGTTTGGAGGAAGCCTACCCACCCTGAAAACATTGACAACACCCCAATCCTCTTCCCATCCCATGTTTATTTTCATTCAGAATCTCTGATCATCTTGACCACATTTTACCAGTGAGAAATTGGCTTCCTGGATGGGTACATTTCAGAAGAAATGTTGGTGAATGTTTTGCATGGAGCACCGGGTGTTATACGCAAACAATGAATCATGGAACCCTACATCAAAAACTAATGCTGTACAGTGTGGTAACTAACATAACAATACTACTACTACTAATAAAGAAATGTTGGTAAATTGATGTTCACTTAAGGTGGCTCTACATAGGGAGGGACTTTGAGTGTCTCCTGAAAGGCAGCTAGATTAATTCAAAATCACCTTCCAACTGGCACCTCTTCAGGTCAGATAGACACACGTTTTGGGACTTCAAAAGCAGCTTTTGCTGGAATCCAAAGGCCATAACCAAGGTGAGTTATCAGAGTTAGTGCAACTCCAGGATCGTCTATCTGCATGAAAGGGATCTGGGACGGATGTGCCCATGACTCGAGTTTAGGGTCAGTGTGGGAGAAGACATTTTTCATAATTTTCAAATCAGCTTAGGCAAATTAATGTATGGATAAATCATAACTAATCTCTTCACTGGGCTTTAAAGACAAGTTCAAAGTCAGCTCTCACTTCAGTTTTTCTATTCTGTTTTAGAGAGAAAGAGAGTGTGCAAACTTGGGGTGGGGAAGGGGAGAGGGAGAGAGAACCTTAAGCAGACTCCACAACCAGGACAGAGCCCAATGTGGGGCTCGATCTTATGACCCTGAGATCATGACCTGAGCTGAAATCAAGTGTCAGACGCTCAACCCACTGAGCCACCCAGGAGCCCCTCATTGCAGTTTTTTGTCTCTGATAACTGTTTGACAAAAATTCTCTATGTGTTCTTTCTTGTTGGGTTGTAGATGGAGAGATTCATCTGACTGATGATATTGGAAGAAGGCTGAGCTTTACTTGCTCAAATCTTAGGACATGGGGAAGAGTCAGTGTTGGCTGATTTCTAATGGAAGGAAAAGAAAATTATTGCCTCTCTTCTGTGTGACGGGAACATTTACAAACATCATGGTGTTAAACGCTCACAATAACCCTTTGAGTGCATATTATTGCTTTTATATTATAAATGACAAAATTGAGGCTAAAAGGGTTTTATTCCAAGTCAAAGACTAAATGGACACAGAGGGCCAGAACTAGGATTTGAGTCTCCTTGATTAACACTAGACAAAATCTCCCAGAGTCTACAGAAGTCCCTTGGGTATAGGATAGAACTTTCACAACTGTAATCTAATTGCTGAGACATCACAACAATTGACATTACACAGCTTTTCCTTCGAACCAGGTTCTGTTCTAAGCACGTCTTGCATATAATATATTAACTCATTTAGTCCAGCAACCCTTTAAGGTAGGTACTTACATTATTCCCCATTTTACAGTTGAGGAGATAGGCATAAAGAGGCTTATGCCCACATTTTAGGTCCCACAACCAGTCAGTGGAGAAGCAAGGACGCCCATCAACATAGTCCGGCTCCATGGCTTTAACTGCTAAGCTGTATTGTATTTGGGTGAGGAAAAGGATTTTGTTAATGGGAACAGGTTAGCATATGGAGCCTAGAATATGTCCTTCCTTCATGGAGGAGGAGTGGGGTTCTCTGACAGATGATGATGGCAGACCAGCTGAGTAATGAACTGGTAAACGTGAGTTGGATGATCTTGAAGAATGTTACCAAAATATGCTTGTTCTGACATCAGGATCAGCAAGCAATTTCCTAGGAGAATCTGGTTTCCCATGTGGCTTCCCTAAAGGCAGAGACTGGCTCACAGGAGCCCTTCTGCATCACTACCCTCTGCCTGTAGGCTGAGTCCAAGCTGCCCATATTCACGGTCCTCCCTGACGTGGCGTCTCCCTTTCCCTTTCTACTCCAGCTTCCATCACTTGCGTCCTGCCCTCCGTTGTCACTAAACTTCTGTCTTGAATGGGCAGTTCCTGGAAGGAGCGGGCCATTTCATGCCGCCATAGCTTCACGAGCACTCTTCCTCCGTCTTGAGTGTTCTTTCTCACCATCTCCATGTGACAGACTCCGACTTACCCTTCACAGCTCAGCTCAAGCAGCTGCTACCCTCAAATCTCTCCTGGTTTCCTCCAAGCTGGGTGAACCCCTCTCTTCGGTGGCACCGAGGTCCCTAGACTTGGATTTTCGTGCTCATCCCTAGCTTCGTGTGCGTTTACTGTGCCGGTCTCGGGAACAGACCGCCAGCTCCTAAAGGCAAGAGCTCAGTTTTGTTCCTCTCCATGTTCACGGTCTCTGGCACATAAGGCAACCGGGCACTGAATGAATGAGTGAATAAATAAATTTAACCTATTGAATAGTATCATCGATAAGCAAGAGATTGGTTAAAAATATCTTGGTGCCTATATTACCTAGCAGGTCTCTTGTAAATTTGGGCAGTGCTAAGCTATCCCCTTGAGCTATTTCACTTTAGGTATTGAGAGAAAACGGAGTGTCCAGATCTACAAAACTGAAGACTAACCTATAGGAAAAAAATGATTCTGACAAGGTATTGCTGTGCTCTAGGGGAGCGGGCCAGATTCCTAGTGTGATACTTCTCTAAACAAAAAGAGGATCTTCCCACAAGGACAATATACTACCTAACAATACACTACAATACTCTACTAACGATATACTATGTATCGTTATATATACTACTATACACTATACAATGTAGTATGTATACTATACACTATACTACTCTACTAACGATATACTATAACAATACACTGTACTACTCTACTAACGATATACTATATATCGTTATATATACTACTATACACTATACAATGTAGTATGTATACTATACACTATACTACTCTACTAACGATATACTATAACAATACACTACAATACTCTACTAACGATATACTATATATCGTTATATATACTACTATACACTATACAATGTAGTATGGATACTATACACTATACTACTCTACTAACGATATACTATAACAATACACTACAATACTCTACTAACGATATACTATATATCGTTATATATACTACTATACACTATACAATGTAGTATGTATACTATACACTATACTACTCTACTAACGATATACTATAACAATACACTGTACTACTCTACTAACGATATACTATATATCGTTATATATACTACTATACACTATACAATGTAGTATGGATACTATACACTATACTACTCTACTAACAATATACTATAACAATACACTGTACTACTCTACTAACGATATACTATAGCAATACACTACAATACTCTACTAACGATATACTATATATCGTTATATATACTACTATACACTATACAATATAGTATGTATACTATACACTATACTACTCTACTAACGATATACTATAACAATACACTACAATACTCTACTAACGATATGCTATATATCGTTATATATACTACTATACACTATACTACTATACACTATACTACTCTACTAACGATATACTATAACAATACGCTGTACTACTCTACTAACGATATACTGTATATCGTTATATATACTACTATACACTATACAATGTAGTATCTATACTATACACTATACTACTCTACTAACGATATACTAACCCTATCACTAATATGTCGTTGTCCTAAATTGTAGTTCTTGGATGCTTTTATGGAAGAGCATTGTTGCCAGTAAGCAGATTTAGCTCAAGAGCATTTATTGAGCACCTGAGGTAGGTGCTGACATCTCCTCATATATATTCTCCTTGATACCAGCCTAATCTGATTCGATTTTATTTGCCTTGATTTTCACAACAATCCTAGGAGATGTGGTCCATTATTTCCAATTCAGGCATAGGAAATCTGAGGCTCTGAATAGTAAAATATTTATTCAAGGAAGCAAAAGAAGTAAGTAAAAGAGCTGGTGTTTGAGTCCTGATATTGTGACTCCAGGCCCAGTGCTCTTTCTGTCTTCTTGGAACAAAGTATTTGAGGCAAAGGGATTGACTTTGCTAATTCAGTTTGGTTAGGATGAAGTGGTCTCTCACCTCAGGGTGTGTTGTTTACTGGCAGATAAGACAAAATCTGAGTTGGGTGTGGAAAACACCCATGTGCTCTGACCCAGTCATTCAAATCTCTCTCCCATCTCTCTCTCCTGCTCATGCCAGCAGACCCCCAGAATGAGTTGTCTACATCAGCAGCCCCTACTCCTTCTACCCCCACTCGTTGCTCAGTGTCCTGGCATGTGGATTTTATCCCCACCACTGTTGGAGGAGAGCATTACTTCCCCCTCTCCATTTTTGTTTCAAAGAAAAGAATGCAACTTTTCCTTCCCTTTCCAGAAGGGAGCTTTGTGGAAAAGGCAGCTTCACTGTTCCCTCTACCTCTCTGCAGATGGATAGACTCATCTGACTGATGACATTGGAAGAAGGCTGAGGTTTACTTGCTCAATGATCCTCCCCTTCTTTCAGGCTTATCTGTTCATCCCTATGCAGTGAGCTTACTTGGGCATGTCCTACCCTGCAACCAAGAGAACTAAACTGGGGTAGGGAAGGTCAGCATAAGGGAGAGGGAGAAGTAGCAAGCCCACTGGACCACACATTTCAGCCACGTTTTGCTCTCCATCTGATTTTTGTCTCTTAATTTCTCAGTTGATTCTGGGCACAGTCAGAGAAGGTAGGGATGCTATTGACCGGCTCCCTCAAACTGGTCACGCTCCATTGCAATCACTCTCCTCATCTGCGACTTCCTGATGGCCACGTCCAAAGACTATCTCAGTAGCATTTAGTCGTAGTGACCACTTCCTTCCATCTTGAAACTTGTCTCTTCTTGTCTTTCCTTTGCTGGTCAGTCTTTTCTTATTGTCTCTTATCTGTTCTACTGTCTCCTCCTTCTTTTTAGCTCAGATTCTTGGGTGCACAGCTAGCCCCTTTGATCAGTCTTTGAGTTATCCTTGAGCGGTTGCACCTGCTTCTGTGGTTTTAGTCTGATGACACACCCCTGTATGTTTTCCCGACACAAACACTTGCAGATGTGGCTACCTAATGGACGTCTTCATTTTTCAAACATGTCCTAAACCAAACCTCCTGTGGTCGCCATTAAACCTGCTCCACCCACTGCTACAAACTCACTTAATGGGACCATTAGTCTCTGGAGTCGGCAGCCTGGGAGTTATTCTTGATTCTGTCCTCTCCCTCAGCTCTGCATTCAATCAGTTGCCTATCTGGCCATTTTTACCTTATATATATTTTAATTAATTCTCTTCTATCATCCCTCCTAGAGCTCTGTCTTTATTCAAAACCTCATTATCTTTCACCTGAATTATTGCTCTAGCTTTCTATTTCCTACACGCGGGTTCACCTCTAATACATCATCCCTGCAGACAGCATAAAGATATTTCTGAAACAAAAATAAGACCATGGCACTCCACTGAAGGCCCTTCAGTTGCTCTCTAACAACTACAGGATAAGGTCCGTGTTCTTTAACACATACCACACGCCCTCAAGATATTTCTCCCTCAACAGTCTAATTTCCACCTCACACGTTACCCTCTAGTAAAACAAATCTTTAATCTATACACATATTGTGTTGCTTCTTGTATTTCTTTACCACAAAATGGCCTTCCCTTTTTTTTTTTTTTTTTTTTTTTTTTTGCCTGGGTAACACTAACTTTGTTTAGTGATTACCTTCTCTAGGAAGTAGACTTGAAATGCTTTCTTGGACTGGGTTTGATACCACTCTCCCATTCTTCCAGTTCCACGCTGCTTCCCCTGTCATGGCATTCATCACACTGCACTGTACTTACCTCCTTGGCTCCTTGGGATCACGTGTTGCTCATTCTCACACCCCAGCTCCGAACAGAAGACTTGGCACAGAGTAGGGACTCAGTGAATATTAATAGAACAGAACTGAGCAACACCATGGAATATTTAGAGAATAAGAATAAAGTATTTTAACTGAATCAATGAATTACGTGGGGCATGGCCAAACACGACTGTTCTTTCTTTCTATCTGTCAGAGCCCACCAGATAAGATCAAACACAAGAATCTGGTGTAGAAGACATCCATGTACTGTAGCCAAATCATTCAGATCCTTCCCTCTCCAATCTCTCTCTTCTTGCCTTTCCCTTCTTTTCTAAAAAGGCAGGTCTGGATGGACCAGGACTCTCCAGAGTTCCTTGACCCTTGGGTGATGAGACACTAACAATAAACTCTGCTTTCTGGATAGTCTTTGTTTTGTTGGAGTCCTTTCATTCTTGAACTCTACCCAAGAGGAGTGAAGGAGAGGCTGTAGGACCAGAGTGATGTAAGATGATGGAGAGAAGTAGGCGTGACAGAGAAGTCTTGAGCCTGATCTTCTCTGCACTTGAAGGATCTAACAAAAGACCTTGGCATCAGTGACTGCCCCAGGCTGCCCCTGCTGCGGTAACTGACTGCTCCAGAGGGTTTCGTCTCGCTGATCTTTCCATCTCAGGCCTTGAGGGGAAATTTCAGCTCCTAGCTGTTTGCACCTTGCCCATTTCTCCTTGTACTGGAACTGGCTTCACGACGCCTACTGTTTCCTTTTGTTTGCATACAGCTGTCTGGGTTACAAAGTACTTCCACAGGGGCGCCTGGGTGGCACAGCGGTTAAGCGTCTGCCTTCGGCTCAGGGCGTGATCCTGGTGTTATGGGATCGAGCCCCACATCAGGCTCCTCCGCTATGAGCCTGTTTCTTCCTCTCCCACTCCCCCTGTTTGTGTTCCCTCTCTCGCTGGCTGTCTCTATCTCTGTCGAATAAATAAATAAAATCTTTAAAAAAAAAAAAAACAAAGTACTTCCACATAC
Source organism: Ursus americanus (assembly GCF_024610735.1). Classification (NCBI taxonomy): domain Eukaryota; kingdom Metazoa; phylum Chordata; class Mammalia; order Carnivora; family Ursidae; genus Ursus; species Ursus americanus. Next base: position 12,968,014 of record NC_142143.1, on the reverse strand, counting down.
CACATTTCTTTTAACACTCCTAGCTGTCCTATGAGCCAGTATATCACGCCCTAGAGCACGGATCTAGTAAGAGAGGGGGTCTGGATTTGAACTCAGACACTTCCTGTGATGAGCACTGGGTGTTGTACGTAAGTGATGAATCACTAAATTCTATGCCTGAAACCAGTTTTACATTGTATGTTGACTAACTGAAATTTAAATCAAAACTTGAAAAGAAAAAATGAACTCAGGTCTCACTATTCCAGAAACTGTCTTTCTATTGCTCAATGTGGGAAGGAAAATGAAGAAAATCTCTCACATTTCATCTCTCAGCTATTTGTAGATACTAGTAAATAATTATATTTACTACCTCTAAGCTAAGGGCTGGACATCTCTGAATTTTTATAAGAAAGTTGACTTTACCACCCCATCTGCAAGCAGGTCTCTCATCTGGTCCTAAATACCTGGAAAGGGAAGCGAGTAGAGACATCTGTTCCTTTCATCTGGATAGCACCCACTTTACCACTGCACCTCCTTTTCTTGTTTCTCTCCTTTCATAAGAATATCCTATTTTCCTCATGTAAGACTATGGACTATGAGAAACAAACTGAGGGCTACAGAAGGGAGGGGGGTGGGGGAATGGGATAGGCCGGTGATGGGTAGTAAGGAGGGCACGTATTGCATGGTGCACTGGGTGTTATACACAACTAATGAATCATCGAGCCTTACATCGAAAACCGGGGATGTACTGTATGGTGACTAACATAATATAATAAAAAAAAAAAAGAAAAAAAAAAAAGAATATCCTATTTTCCTTGCCAAAGTCATTTGTTTAGAGATTAGGAAATATGGTCCAAGCTGGGCCAGTTACAGTCTTCCCTGGGGCTTTCTGCTAGAATTTTTGGAAAGACTTATTTTCATCGGAAATAAACTGTGGGTCTGGGGTTACCAGCCACCATCTTTTCCTTCACATGGAAAGATCTTCTATGAGAACTGAAAAGAGTAACAGAATCCTGATCCCCAGGATCTTGCTTGCCTAACTTTTGTATTTTTCTAGACTTTTTAATGATGTAAGTCAATGAGTCAATAAATTCCTTTTTCCTTAAGCTTCATTAAGTGGGGTTTCTCTTACTTGGACCCAAAATACTTTAATTTCTATTTAACAGATCAATCAGAGAGGTTATCTAAACCTATATATGTTTCATAAGTTTATAGTGGTATAAAAAATGTTGAAAAATTTCTTCTTTCAGATGATAATATCTTCCTTCTACTAAGGTACAGGTGCCTCTGTAAGAATATGTATATCCATGGAGATCAACCCAGGGCACTGAGCCACACTGTGGGGCTAATGTATTATGTGTAACCCTTCTTGATTCAGACAGGTGACCTTGAAACTGAGTAACTCTCAACCGGCTCCACCAGCCGATTTGGCCCAGACCCAGCATTGATCCTCCAGTTTGTCCTTTACCTCATCTGAGCCTTTTGTGATTGGTTCCAGGTTGGGCTTTCCTCTGTCAAATGCTCTGCACACTCTTTCTTGTTTATATCTTGTTGTTTATATCTGGACCTTCCTAGACATTCAAGAACCCATTGATCAGTCTCCCTTCAGGTCAAGTCGGCCACTTATATTTCCGCTATATCTCTGCCATCTGTGGACATCTGTTTCCCAGGGACCTTGCAGAGCCAGCTTCAGAAGTAATTTGTTTCAGGGCAGGTATGACCCGACAAGTAGTGGGAAGCTGTATTGAAAGCATTCACTTCCAACTCAAGTCCAGGCTACACTTGCACAGGTTTCTAGAGAGAAATTCTTTTGGAAAGTGAGTGCTTATGTTCAAGTATTTTTAAAAATGAAGAAATGAAAAGACTTTCCTTCAGAGTCTTTAGTTTGCCTGATTTCTTTAAGATATTATGTCCCCCCTGCTGTCATGCCAAACAGGAGCTAGCACTTAAAAATGGACCCCTGACACCCTAGCCTTTGTTACCACTTTGGTGTTGAGCCACTTGACGAAACGTATCCTGCATCCCTGGACCTTCTCATAATTTTCGAGGATGTCCTCCCTGTACCACTCACCAGCTGTTTTATTTTTCTCTTTGTATCATGTTTCCTGAAATAATCTGAGTGCATCTTGATACAATGCAACAAAAAGTGAGAAACTAGAACCCTTGGCTTGCAGCCCTATGGTTTAGCTTCACACACTGGTCATGGCTTTTTCCAGTAGTTGATGGTCCAGCAGTTGCTACTGCCCTGGGGTTTGAGGACAATTCTGAGGTTTCTTCCTTGATAGAAATTTGGGTTGTGCCTCTGGCTTTGCTCTTCTCCCCTGCCTGCCCCCCATGTGCCCATTCCAGTCCCTGTACCTTGTATTTGCCCAAGTTCCCAAGAATAATGTTTCTTGTTCTGTTCACCATGGCCTGGATCTCAGTGTGAGCTTCCCAAGAGGGAGAATTCCTGAATATTGGCCTTAGGATTAACCATGGCATGTTGGTCAGGGTTCTCCGGAGAAGTAAAAGCAAGTGAGAGAGGGAGATTGAGAAAGAGAGAAAATGATCGATTTACCATAAGGAATTGGCTTATGTGATTATGAAGGCTGAGAAGTCCCAGGATCTCAGGTGGCCAGCTGGAGACTCAGGAGAGCCAATGGAGTAGTTCCAGACTGAGGCCAAAGTCCAGTCTGAAAGCTACAGTCTCAAGACCCAAGAAGGGTAGATTTTTCAGTTCCAGTCTGAAGACAAGAAGAGAACTGGTGCCCTAGTTCATAGGCTGTCAAGCAGGAGGCATTCCCTCTTATTCAGGGGAGAGTCAGTCTTTTCTTCTGTTCAAGTCTTCCATGGATTTGGTAGGGTCCATCCACACTGGGGAGGCCAATCTGATTTACTCAGTCTACTGATTCCAATGTGAATCTCATCCAGAAACACCTTCACAGACACACCCAGAATAATATTTAACCAAATGTCTGAACACCCCATGCCCCAGTTGAGTTGACACAAAATTAACCATTGTGTACCTTGCACACTGCAACCTGCAAGGCCCTTTCCCCTTTTTTGGTTTTTAACCATGTTTTGTTCTCAAAACCATGCACTGAGATGAGACTTCCCATCCCCTTTACGTGTTCGAGGAAACTCAAGCTCATGAAAGTCAAGTCCAAGGTTCATGTATTCATTTGCCTCCAAGTGCCAGACACCGTTCCAGGCATTGGAGGTTCAAAACTAGAGTCAATCTCAGTTTCCCATCATTCTATGAATGGCCACAGGAGCTCAGGCTCCGAGCCTGGCTGGCTGGTGGGACTAGAAGTGGCAGAGTATGAACCGTGTCTTCCAGAATGGTTCATGAAGAAGAGAAGGGTTGGTTATCAAATCCAAGGTGATGAGAAACTTGACAGGGAGCAGCTGAATCCTCTAGGAGTCTGCAGTGGTTACGAGGAAGACTGAGAGCCCTGGATGCCCTGGCGTGTGGGGGAAGCTTTCACAAAGTTTTGAGATGAGAAAACTTGAGCTTCTGGCCAGGAGGACAGCTAAAAGAGCGCTGCCACCTGCCATTTCTGTCCTGACAGTTCAGAGCCAGTAGCCTAGACTTTTTTTTCTCTCCTGCCCACTTTTTGCTTGCAACTAATGAACTCTGCTCATTCCAGCTCCTATTTTTATAAACCCTGTTGATTCCACCTCTCCTCTCTGTTTCCTTCTCTTCCTCCCCTCGGCCACTTCTTTAATTCAGGCCCTTTGTGCCTCGACCAATGTAATAATAGTCTGCTTCCTTTTCCACCACCTCCAGGCTTTCTGCACTGAGACTACAACCGTCCTTCCAAGATGCGGTGCAAAGGGCATTCCTCTGAGGGGGCCAGGCCTGCCTGTCCATTTGCCTATTTTACTATCTATATTAGAACTTCTTGGTAGGCTCAGGATGGTTTCCTAAGCAGGATCCAGGCATTTCCTGGGTCCCTCCCTGTAATACTACATGATATTGTCAAACATCTCCCTTTAATCTCTAACCGTGAATGTACATGAAATGTCTGCAGAGTGCTTAGCACGGGGCCTGCCACATTATTTTGGGCTCACTAAATGATTGCTCTTCTCATTACAGATTTTTATTTTGCTTATTTATTATTTAATGGCTCCTGATCACCTCCAGTTTGAAGCTCTATAGAGTCCTACAACCTTTTGTAATCTGACTTCAAACCTGTTTTTCCATTGTGATCTTCCAGCTGCCAGCCAGCACTGCCCGTGTCCTAGCTACATTGAAGAACCATAGTTACTTGGTTCATCGTGGTGGTTCAGGCCTCCATGTCTTTCTACTTGTTATGGCCTTGGGCTGAGCTTCTTTTGATGATGATGATGACGATGACGATGATGATGATGATGATGGTGGTGGTGATGGTTGTTTTGTGATTGGGGGGATGTGCGGAAGACTTCCACTGAACCATAAAAAGACACAATTCCAATTTTCCCTCCCTGAGAAGCCTTTCTCGATGACTCTAAGAAGCATCAACGACTCCTCTGTCACCACTCTACCGTGTGTGCAGTGTTCAGATGTAAGACTGTCTTACCTAATGATGTTTTCTGTATTTGATTTTATGTCTGTCTACCCTATTACATGGTGAACTCCAGCTGAATAGGCAGTATTGACCACAAGAGAAATGTTTTGTATCAGATGAGGAAAAATGATCAGTATTAGTTAGTGGAAGTAGAAGAAAACAGATGAATGAACGTAGGGGGAGAAAAAGCATAGAGGCAGATGGGGCACGAGAAAATAAGGAAGAGGGCCCGCTGCACGTTTTTATCCTCACGATCACAAAAGCGAGATCAGCTGTGTATGTATACAGCATTTGCTGGAATGAAGCAGAAGGAACAGATATAATAAAGTTGTATCCTGGGAGTGGAGCCACCCCGTGATAATGATATTGAAATGAGGAACCCATCCATATGTTGATGAAATAAAGCATAGCTAGACTCAAGCGGCCAATGTTCCGCCCAACTCCATTTTGGAAGCAGATCCAGGGAGGTATTTGGGAAGGATTTGTGCCACAGAGAAGATGCTTGGGAGAAGTACCTGAGCCATGTGTAAAGGCCAGTTGTGCAGGGGCCAACGGTGTCAGACTCTTCTTGGTTAAACCGCTGACTACAGCTGTGATCAGTACACATAACAAAACACACGTGTCGGGATTCCTCATGCCCCGGATGCATCACCACTGTGTGGAGCGACGTTGGGTTGGTGGTGACCCTTCTCCTGGTCCATTAAACTGCTCAGAACTGGAGCCAAGGCAGGGGCCTGTGATTTATTATTTTTTTTAAACCCAGAGTATGTGGACCTCTCAGAAGACCTAGAACTGCAGAGATGAGTCAAAAGCTTTAATCTTCACATTTCTCTCACTTAGCTCCAAAGCTGGCTCAGACAGGTACTTAGCAAAAATGAAAATTTATGACCGAATGAATGATAGTATATTACTGTCCAGGAAGGCTAAAACCCCAGGTGTGTTGATTATAAAGAAGAATCTACCATGTACAGTTCCCTGCTAATTATCAAGGACAGTCTGAAATGCTTTATATCTATTGACTCATAAGTCCTCATTTGCCACTCAAAGCAATTCTCTTTGGAGGAAGGGCATTATTATTCCTACTTTGTGGATGAGAAAACTAAGGCTTTAGGTAACTTGTTCAAGGCCATGGAAACAGCAAATGGCAGAGTGAGCATTCCAGTTTGAGTCTGGATACTCCCAAGTCCTTGTCATATCAGTGGACACAAGAATCATATGATCATAATAATAAAATTGGGGAGAGGATAATGGGTACCCGAGGGTCAGGTTTAAGTTGATGACATAGAGAAATCCATTCCGATCCCATTCTCTTTTGCTTCTACCTTACCTATTGCATAGAGAGTTGACTAGAATCTACATGCTAAAAAGAAAAAAGGGGCCCTAAAAACACTTGAACTCTAAGTAGATATTTGTCTATTAAAATCTAATTGGAGGGCACCTGGGTGGCTCAGTCGGTTAAGCATCTACCTTTGGCTCAGGTCATGATCTCAGGGTTCTGGGATCAAACCCCTCATAGGGCTCCCTGCTCGGTGGGGAGTCTGTTTCTCCCTCTCCCTCTGTCCCTTCCCCACCCCTGCTCATGCACTTTCATTCTCTCTCTCTCTCAAATAAATATAATCTTTTAAAAAATCCAATTAGATTTTTCTCACACGTGTGCAAAACCCATTGGTGTAGAGAAAACTGGTGACGGTGTTTTTAGGCTGCAGTATGCTTAGTGACTCTGAGAGCAGGTTTGCGACCTAGATGATCTGAATTTGAACTGTACCCCTACTGTGCCCAGCCCTGTGAACATGGGTGGGTTATTTCATTTCTCTGAGCCCCAGTGTCCTGCGAGGGTAAATGGGTATAATAGTAACTACATCACAGGATCCGTGTAGAGATTTAAGTTTGAAAAACAGAGAGAGAATGGGAATACGTGCTATGGACCATAGTAAATGTTTAATATGAGCTGTTCTTCTTCTTATTTTGTTACAAGATTCATGTTGATACCATAGCAGGCAAAAAGGGTCTTAGGATATACTAATAAAAATCAAGATTCAAGATCGCATCCACAGAGTGATGGAAACCGTGCAGACCTTGAGAGTGAAAATTGGAAAAGACCACAGAGAAAAAGACTGGAGGGGAATGTATCAAAATTATCGAAGAGGTTGCCTGTAGAAGGGGTGTTCCTTTTCACCGTTTTGTATTTCCTAAATCTTCTGTGATCAGCACATCATATTTTATTAACGGGGAAACTTAATTTTATATACTTTTAAGAACTGTATGCTTAAGGTACCTTAATCCTTAAAGGAAAGGATAGAAAAGTTTGGGAAAGTTTTTTTTTTTTTTTCCCCAGCAAAATGTTAATTTGACTAAGTATAAGCAAATTTGCCTGGCAACTAGTTCACGGAGTCTTACAGGCTCCTGAAGGCCCCTCTAGGTAAGTGGGGGAGATGACTGGAGCTGGGACCCCAGGATGGCACTTCCCAAGAGTCCTAGAAAGCTGGGAGATGCAAATTCGTCTTTGTGCTCAATCCCCTATGATTGCACTAAGAAAACCCTGGGCTCTGAAGAAGTCTGGATGGATGCCACATCCTTGTTCTGACATAGTGGAGTCTGCGGGAAGCAGAGCTCCTGAGCAGGAGCAGTCTTGCTTTATCAGCACCGACGGCTCGAGCAGCCATTAATTAGGCTGAGATTAGCTTAAGTACAGTAGTTAGTTAATTGCAAGTTTGACACAGAACTCCCTGTGTCGCAGCATGCAGCCTGGAAGCTGAGCCAGAGCAGTGGGAAGCTTTCCAGGAACGTTGCAAGTGCATCAAGTGGAAATGAACACACAGCAGGGTGTGGAGGATGAGGGCGGTCCATCCTGGTTTTGGAGTCCTCAATCAGTGTGGCTTGAATCCTGAATGGCCCTTTAAAAGAGTCTGGGTTGGTTGTACATGAAGACTTGCTGGAGGTGGGAATGTCAGGCAAGAATTTGGAATGTTGAGTAGGAAAGAGTCTAGCAGATGTTTTAGAAGACTTTTGAGGTCCTAGGGCTCAGTGAGAAACGGGAATGCCAGAAAGGCATTTGAAGTGCAACAGGTAGGTCAGAAGATCGGGTGTGGAGTGTAGTGAAGGACAAGTTGGGAGTGGCAAGAAAGCAAAGAGGAGGTAAGACATACAAAATGGAAGGTAAAAGAATGACAGTCAGCCTTGCAGGGACAGTTGGGGGAGAGAGAAGTCTCTGCGGGAAGGGAAGGGATGAGAAGTGAAGTGGAGGAGAGGGCAGGAGTCCATCCAGGAATTGAAAATATTCACTCATCCACTCATCCATCCATCCATCCATCCATCCATCCATCCATCCATCCATCCATTGTTTTGTTCCTCTTTTTTTCACAAACAGAAATTAAGCATCCACTTTGTGCCTAGCACTGCCCTATGACAGTAATGCAGGGAGAGGGGAGGACACACCAATGGATGATCACAACACATTGTGATCAGAGCTGGAGTGAACGTCTGTACGAGATGATATGGAAGCGAGGAGGAAAGATGTCATTGGGCGAGTTGAGAAGGACTTAAAGGTGATGGGGCATTTAAATAGGGTTTGAAATGTTGGGTTGGAGATTAACAAAGCAAAAGGAAGGACATTTCAGAGAGAAGAGGGAAGTAAGGCAGCTTATGTTTGGGGAGTGAGGGGCAATCATGAGTAGATGGAAGATGGATGTAGAACAAGAAAAAGGAAAGGGAGATGGGGTCAAGGTGGGAAGAGTTTAGATTCCTGTGCTATTAATTGGAAAGAGTTCTGTGGACCAGTGGTCTCCACGCTCTTTTGACCATGCATATTATCATTCCTAATTTCGAGTAATACCCCCAGTACTCATTCATTCATTCAATGAAACATTACTTGAATATCTAGTATATACCACACCGCTTCCCCAGCTATAGACCAGGTTAACTTTCCTATCAGGTATAGAGAATCCTTTATTTTTTGCCATATTTTCATATTTTATATATTTAAAATATATATGAATGTACATATGTAAAATATATAAATTATATACACACAAAATTTTTCGAGGACCTCTTCTGTGTTATAGATAGAATTGTTTGTGTGATTTCTCCCTTTTAATGGAGCTTACAAAGAAACCACCCTCTAACTTTATTTCCTGCGCAGTCAATACCCCCTGCCTGTTTTTAGCCCCTTTCTCCTAGGTAATTCATTGGCCTTCGATTTGCTTGTTGTTTGTCTCATGTCCGTGATGGAATGAGTTTTATGTATATATGCAGTGATCTTGTGACCTGATAAAATGCCCTTTACCCAGGTGCACTTGGGTGGCTCAGTGGGTTAAGCATCTGACTCTTGATCTGAGCTCAGGTCTTGATCTCAGGGTCATGAGTTCAAACCTTGTGTTGGGCTCCATACTGGATGTGGAGCTTACTTAAAAAAAAATGCCCTTTGCCCAAAAAAGTTGATAGTTTTTGGAAGTGAAAACAATGTAATGGTTAGAAAAACCTTCTTTAAGCCAAACATTATCCTGAACATTTTTCTCATTTTCATAGCAACCTCCATGAAGAAGATTACATTGTTATCACTATGTCATGGGTGGGCAAGGTGAGACACAGGAGGGCTGAGCTACTGTCCAAGGTGGTTTCCTACACAGTGGTAACTGGCAGAGCCAGGTTTTGAGTTCATTAGGTTTGGTTGTAGAGCTTGCACCCTTGATCAATGTACCTAACATCATGCTCCGTGATAATCACAAGTAACATACATCAAGGGTTTCCTGGGTGCCACGGACGATGTCCGCTGCGTGAGGTGCATTAGCTCAGTGAGTTCTCATCACTCCCCGGTCGTAGAGGCACCGTTTTTATTGCCCATTTCAGAACCTTCAAGAAATTAACTAGCTTGTTGTAAGCCATATAGCAGGTGAGCGGTTGGGTTGGACGGAGAACCCAGATAACTTATGCCCAAGCCCATGTGCATAGCCTATTAGCTGTACCACCTCTAACACCTGGGGCAGGCCTTCCCTTTTAACTGTGTTTCTTACAGAATGTGCTGCTGTGATGCTTGGCATCTAATTATAGGTAAACCACTTACGAACAGTATTAGTCTCATCATTATCAGTTAAGGAGAAAAAGGGGTTGTCTCCAACAAGCTTTGAATGCAATCAGATGCCAGACGCTGAGCTAGTATTTCATTAAACGCTATTTTACTGAATCTCCCTGACAACCTTCTGAGGGAGATATTACTTATTATCATCTAATTTTCATGTGCAGGTTCCCCATGTCAGTGGTTTGATTGAGAGACATTATATGACTTCCCCAGGGTCGCATAGGTGGTAGGAGAAAGAGCCCAGATTGGGACCTATGTTTCCCTAATTCCAAAGCCCATTATCCCTCAGAGCTTCTGGGGACAGTCCCTGGGGTGTTCCCTCCTCCTCCACCTGAGAGGAGAATACAGGACACTCTTGTTACACATACATTGCTCTGCCCCCCCCCCCCAGCTGCCTGGCTTCCCAGGGAAGGCCTCGCCAGCCATATCCCCAGCCCAGGTGACAGCGTCCCTCTCCTCTGCTTGTCAGCTGCAGTCTCCCAGGAAGAAGGTATGCTCCAGAAGGAGGATTTATGGCTTCATCCTCGTCAGCTTGGCTCCAAGATGCCATGCCCTAGCCCAGCTGCCTCTTCCCCATTCATCTTCCCCAGCATGAGCCAGGGTTGTAAATTCACAATGCCTGAGGATTAAGCTTTAGGAACTGGTCCCTTCCCCCATCACTGCAACACACACACACACACACACACACACACACACACACACACACACACGTACTCAAATCTCTAAATTCCAGCTATGTAAAACACAGAGTTTTTCTCACGTACTGTAGTGGCCAGAGCTGTGGACTCTGCAGTGAGACTACCTGGGTTTAGATACTGACCATGACATTTACTGGCTATATGATCTTGGGTCACTCCTCTGTGCCTCAATTTTCTTACCAGTAAAATAGATATACAGGTCTTCCTTGACTTATCATGGGGTTAAGCCCCGATAAACCCATCGTAAGTTAAAAATGTCCGAAGCCAAAAATGCATTTTAATGCACTTAAACCTACCCAAAACATCATAGCTTATCCTAGCCTACCTTAAACATACTCAGGAGACTTCCATTAGCCTACATTTGGGCAAAGTCATTGAACATGAAGCCTATTTTATTTTTTATAAAGATTTTATTTATTTATTTTTTTATTTTTTTTTTATTTGAGAGAGAGAGGACACGCATGCAGGTAGGGAGGGGGAGAGGGAAAAGGAGAGAATCTCAAGCAGACTCTGAGCTGAGCTGGTCATGGGGCTCGATCTCATGACCCTGAGACCATGACTTGAGCCAAAACCAAGGGTCAGATGCTTAACCGACTGAACCACCCAGGTCCCCACAAAGCCTATTTTATAATAAAGTGCTGACTGTTTTGTGTAACTTATTGAATACTCTACTGAAAGTGAAAAACACAATGGTCGTATGGGGATAGAATGGCTGTCAGTGAATCGGCTGTTGACTCTCGTGATTGTGGGGCTCCCTGGGAGCTGTGGCTGCCACTGCCCAGCATCATGAGAGAGGATCGTACCACATATCACTAGTCTGGGAAAAATCAAAACTCAAAATTTGAAGTAGGGTTTCTACTGAATGCCCATCACTTTCACACCATCGTGAAGTTGAAAAATTGTAAGTCAGGGACCGTGTGTATATTAGTACCAATCTCATATGGCTGTTGTGAGGATCACATGTGAAGAATTTAAAAAAAACTGCCTGTAGCATATTAAATGCCCAATCCATGTTGACTATTTTATGATTATATCCTTATTGTCATTGTTGTTGTCATCACATTATTAGGCTTTGCTCCTCGGTCAGTCTAGTTCTCAGGAATATTCTTCAACTAGAAGCCGGGGACACTGTCCCGGAAGGTGACCTTGAGCCCAGTGGTGAGCCTTACTCTTTCTAGAGATTTTTTCCCCCAAAATAATAATAATCTCCATTTTATTTAACAACCTATTTTATGCCAGACACTATAACGTTGTCGCAGGCTGTGACAGATCCTCGCTTATTTCCACTCCCCTGCCCCCCACCCTGATCCATTCTTTGTTCTTCCCTCTGTATCACGAGAAGGCTGTAATTCCCAAGATCCCATATCCACTGGCTTCTGGCTTGGTGTAGCCAATGGGAGGCATGGGTGGAAGACTGGAGAGCAGGAGGAAGGGTGCAGCTAGATGCATCCAACAGTTATTGCTACGTAATAGCACGCTCTGGCAACATTTCAGGCTCCCATGTCAATGGATCTGTTGGGGTGGCTCTGTTTTGACCTGCAGTGCTGAGGAAACTATGCTCCATGCTTCAATTCTGCAAGTTTTCTGGGGTATCTCTACTCCATGTGTCTTTTAGCCTTCAGACACTAATCGGCTATGCAGGGCATGCTCTTTGTGTGGCAAAGGGAAAAGTGCAGGTGAGCAAGTTTAACTGTGCGAGCACATTTTAAGCCTCTGCTTACATCCTGTCTGCTAATATCTCTTGGTCAAAGCGTTACATGGTCAAGCCCAACATCAGTGCAGTAGGAAAGTTTACTTTTCCCATGGTGGTGGGGGCAGGGAGTAATATTTTTGAATATTGAATAATCTATCACGCTAAAGTATTTCTTCCTTCACCCTGCCTTGTCTCTGCTTGGGGCTGTATCTCCTTGATGACTCCAGCTTCCCCTAACAGGCATGTTTTTGTTCTAGCTTCTACTGATGACTCTGGCCCTTGGGCTCTGGTAATGCTGCCCCTTTTCTTTGTGCCTCCAGCCTAGGGCTGGTAGCGGCTTTGTGCTTTTTTTCCAGTTTCTACTTTGCCTTCACTGTCTTCTGTCTTTAATTTATTTTTACTTCACTTGTTTGTGGTATTGAAAGCTCGCACAAATTTTATAAAGTACTAAATAATGTATAAGGACTGTTAACCTCCCTGTCATCCCAACTCCCAGCCCCTTTCCAAAGAGTTGGCACTCTTGGTAGTTTTTTGCTTTTGAGCCAGAAAATTTTGCAGCAACTCTTATAGTTTAAAATGCATCACACCCGTAGGGGGGAGATGATATCATTCCCAGTTTATAGATGAGGAATGTGGCTGTTCTGCAAACTTGGGAAAGTTGCCGAATTTTTCTGAATCTGCGTGTCCTCCTGAAATACAGAAATTATAATTGTAACTGAGTCTAAGGTCAAAATACAGAGACAATGTGCAAGGAGCGCTTAGCACAGTATGGAGTATTCTAAGTGTTGGGTAAGTTGGTGGTATTTGTTAAGGTCATTCAGATCCAGAGACTTAGTGGCAGAGCTGACCCCAGAACATATCTTCTGCATTTTCATATAAACAGTAGCAATTCTCATAGGGAAGGGTTAGGGCTTCTGAGAAAAATTTCTAAAGGCTTCTTCACTTTCCCAGACAACTGAAGGAGATGTGAAGTGGCTGTTGTCAACCCTTTTGTTATCTGGGTACATCGGCTTTTCCTTGGCTTCCTTCCTTGGATCATTTTTAAGAAGTCGGATAATAGGGGCACCTGGGTGGCTCAGTCGGTTAAGCAACAGACTCTTGGTCATGATCTCAGGGTCAGGAGATTGAGCCCTGCCTCAGTCTCTGCCCTTAGTGTGGTGTCTCCTTGATATTCTCTCTCTCCCAGTCCCTCTGCCCCTACCCTCCCACTCATGCTTGCTCTCTCTCTCTCAAATAAAATAAATAAATAAATACAATCTTAAAAAAAAAGAAGTCAAGTATAACTCGTTTTCAAGAAGCCTCCCCTGATTACTCCATTCCACCAAGTTCTTCTTATCAGGACTGTATTAGCCAGTACATGTGTGGTTAGCAAACTTGAAAGTAAGTAAGAATTCCTGGTGTCTTGCAAAAATGCACATTCATGGGGGTTGTCCCAATCTACTGAATTTGAAGACTTCCAGGTAGGGCCCAGGGTTGCCATATTCCACAAGTACAATGGGTGATCTTCTGCAAGGATTTAAGGACACTGTTTCAGCGAGGCTGCCCCATCTTCATTCAGTCATTTAAGAAATACTGATAGAGTGCCAACTCCATTGTGGGCACCAAGAGAGTAGTAAAAAGATGGTTTATGATAGAGGGCAATAAATGTGATGACAGAGGCAAGTACAGGTGTCTGTGGAAGCACAGACTTTGGAAAATGGTCAGAGAAGGTTTGGTTATTGCTTTTGTAAAACTCTGGCAAGCAATTAATCCTAAGCTTTGTGGAGCATGTCGGGCTACACATCAACAGGGTTAGAGCAGAGGAGCTCATGTCTGAGACAGAACACCTTCTGTGAGCCTCCTGCTATTCCTTCACCTCTGGTAGTTATCTGGTATAGTAACAGCTATTTCTACTGGCTTCGTTTCAGTTTACATTTGGGAAATGAGACTAGTAAACACATTTAAATCATGGAAGGTACAGACTGAATAAAATACATATACTCACAAACAGACACATATACACCATAAATTGACATAAAAAATACTCCGCATTAGAAAGCATTTTTTTAAACAGGATGTTACAAGGTTGAAAAGAACTAGACACAAATACTGTATCCTTGTAGTGTATGCATTACAGCTCTATTTCTGCATGTGTATACTGTTGTACAAACAAGTGAATACATTGTAGATGGTGAAAGCAGGTATTTTATCAGAGAATGAAGTCACAAGGAAAAGGAAACAGCTAGAATAAACCTAGTAGCATTGGATTGGAATGGGAGGAATCAGTATGAACTTAGAGTTGTATAATATATACAGATATGTTTACAGAGAAGTAAATTAGATGTGTGTGAATGCATGCGTGCATGTCCTATCTCTGGCCACTGACAGAACATAAGCAATGTCACTGAATGCAAACTACTCAAAGAAAGCATCAGACAAACCCAAATTGAGAGACATTCTACAAAATAACTGATCAGTACCCATCAAAAACATCAAAGTCTTGAAGAACAAGGGAGGAGTGAAGAACTTCTAGACATAAGGATACTAAGGAAATATCACCAAAAATATATGGAATGTGGGATTCTAGATTGGATTCTGGAACAGAAAAAGAACATTAAGGAAAAGCTGGTCAGACTCAAATAGTCTATAATGTTAATTTCCTGATTTTAAAAATTGAACTATGGTTGGGTAAGTCGTTAACATTAGAAAATGGAAAAACTCTGTGCTATTTTTGTAACTTTTCTGTAAATCTAAGATTATTGAAAAATAAAAAGGTTTTTAAAAGGGAAAAATAGAGGGGGTGCCTGGGTGGCTCAGTCGGTTAAGGGTCCAACTCTTGAGTTCAGCTCGGGTCATGATCTCAGGGTCATGAGACTGAGCCCTGCATTGGGTTCTGTGCTCAGCAGGTAGTCTGCTTGAGATGCTCCCTTCTCCTCTCCTTCTGCCCCTCCCCCTGCTCATGCGCCCGCTTTCTCTAAATACATAAATAAAATCTTTATAAAAAGGGGGGCTAAAATAAGCGCTTAATCTGGCTGCCTCCTCCACAGTGCCTGGCATACAGTGGAAATGTAATAGGGGTGCCTGGCTGGCTCATTCCTGGATAACTCTTGATCTTGGGGTTGTGAGTTCAAGCCCCATGTTGGGTATAGGGATTACGAAAAAATAAAATAAGATAAACTTAAAAAAAAAAACCCTAAAACCACAAAAGACCCCCAAACACTCCACTCCTTTAAACAATATTTTTTTTAAAAAGAATGTAATGTATGCTTGTTCAATTGTTTTGCTGCCATGTCCAGTTTTATGATGCTGTGTGTGGCCATGAATTGTTTGATATTGACGTGAAGAACTGGTCAGTGCCATGAGCATTCTGGAGTAGGAAGCACTAGAGAAGAAACAAAGGTGGGTATGGGGTTTTGAAAGCCACTACCATGTCTTTCAGGCACAACACAGGCATTGGGGACTTGGGGAGCAGAGAGGCCCAGCTCCAGCATCTTACAGTCATGTGTACTGCTCTGCACTCCCCAGGCAGGGGGCAGCAGACCGGAGAACCATGCGTAGAGGACCCTAGTGAGTTGGGCAGCCGACTGGCTCCCAGGAGTTGTCCATGGTTCTGAAATGTCTGCAGTACCCCAACTGGCCAAGGCATTGCTGTAGTAGTTCTTAGATTCTGCCATGGAAAACAGTGTGGAGGTTCCTCAAAAATTAAAAATAGAGCTACACTATGATCCAGCAATTGCACTACTGGGTATTTACCCCAAAGATACAGATGTAGTGAAAAGAAGGGGCACATGCACCCCAATGTTCATAGCAGCATTGTCCACAATAGCTAAACTGTGGAAGGAGCTGAGATGCCCTTCAACAGACAAATAGATAAAGAAGATGCGGTCCGTATATACAATGGAATATTACTCAGCCATCAGAAAGGATGATTACCCAACATTTGCATCAACATGGATGGAACTGGAGGAAGTTATGCTAAGTGAAATAAGTCAAGCAGAGAAAGACAATTATTATATGGTTTCACCAATTGTGGAACATAAGGAATAGCAGGGAGGACATTAGGAGAAGGAAAGCAAAAAAGAAGAGGGGAAACAGAGGGAGAGGCAAACTATGAGAGACTATGGACTCTGGGAAACAAACTGAGGGTTTCAGAGGGGAGGGGGGTGGGGGAATGGGTCAGCCCAGTGATGGGTATTAAGGAGGGCACATATAGCACGGAGGACTGGGTGTTATACGCAAGCAATGAATCATGGAACACTACATCAAAAGCTAATGAGGTACTGCATGGTGACTAACATAACATAATAAAAAAAAAAGATTCTGCCATGTATTTATTGTATTTGAATATGACCCTCAGGGTTCCAAGTATTGTGGGGAGTGTGTGTGTGTGTGTTTGTGTGTGTGTATGTGTTCCCATTTGTAAAACCAGGCTCCAAAGAACTTCATGATTGTGGATGGTAGAGCTGGCTCATTCCAGAAGTTTGGACCTGGAGCAACTTAAGCCCCATGAAGCCAGCACCTTCTCTACAATGAGTTTCATAAAATGTAGTTCCAAGTAGATCTACAACATAATTTCCCATGACTTGTAAAAATGCAATTTCCAAGCCTTGCCTAATCATGCCTATTAAATCAGAATCTAAGGCAAAGGTGGAGGGGAAGAAAGAGGAGAGAACTGAATAAAAATACTCCTTTTTAAAGAGCTTCCCTGGTGATTCATATTCACCCTGAAGTTTAAAAATAATTTTATATGCAATCTAAAGAGGAGTAGATAGTAATGTTCTGAAGGGGGATGGAGGAAAAAATCACAGGAACTGCTATTCATATTTATTTGCTTCTCTTTCTTGAGTTTTCCCTTTTTCAATAGTCATTGAAATTTGCATAATATTTCACTACATGAATATACATTAGTTTGTTTGAGTACATGAATATAATTCATAAATAAATAAATGTGTATTTACTCATGTGTTTATTTCATTCAACAAATATTTATTGAGCACTCACTATGCCCCAGGCACTGTTCTAGGCCCTTCAGATACAGTGTTGAATAAGACTGTCTCTGTCCGCATGGAGCTTATGTTTTCCTTTTGGAAGGTGAGGGAGAGACAGGGACAGATGTATTGGTGATGCATGATCAACATTTTTTAAAAAGCTTATGGGGTAATTAATTTTTAAAAGTTTAGAAACCATTTATTTAGGCTTTCAAAGAATCACAATCCAACTGGACATTCTTCTGTCCTTTCAGAGGGTGCTGTCCCTGAGAACCTTACTGGTCCCAAGAATGCCGGGCCATGTCTCCTGCCCCTGCTCCTTCTTGCTATTACTTCTCAAGAACTCTCCTGTGGCTCAATTTTCCTTCCTTAGAAAAACAGACAGTGTGGAGTCCCTGCTGTTCTGCTGCCGTGACAATAAATGAGTGTGTGTTTTTCCAGCACCACCTCCTTCTTCGATGGAAGGAGCTGAAAAAAATGCAAAGTGATTTCCTCCCCCTATGCGCATACTTTTTTTTTTAATCAAAAATGCTGTTTTGTACTCATCAGGTGCCCTCTTCCCAGGAAGAAGAATTTATTATTAATAGTTCAGCAACTCCCTCAAACACTGAATAAAAGAATAAAGGAGAACTGTTTGGGCTGCCTCGCTTTACTGGAGGCTCTTGGCATAATGTGTGAGCTCCAGTGTGTCACCAGATTTTACAGTAACACTAATGTTTTCACCGGGCGCCTTCGAGTCAGGCAAACAGAACTCATATTTCAACCCAAACTCAATTTACATAGCACAGATGATAACATCGCATCTTTCAAAGCTGCCTTGCCTCTTGGGATCCCTCACATCCAGTTCAAATTCTCCTGTTCCCTAAACAAAAGGATGTTCTATAATTAGTGTAAACAGGTCCTAAAGCCCATTGGAATTGTTGGCTATTGTACACTCAGCAGGCAGAGTGATGTCATCATATCCAAGTCCTGACAAAGCAGATTGGGCATGTATTGTCACCTCTTCACCACCTGGGCAGCAAAGACATTCCCAAGTCAGGGGAGTACAGATGGTTCAAAATTTGGCTTGGAAGTAGTATGTCCTGGTTGCTAAGAAATGATGTTGGGACAGTGAAGCCATAGTTCTAGGGTATGAAGCACAGAAGAGAGATCATTTATGGACTAAGAGACAGCTACCTAGATGGAGATCATCCATTCATTCCTGAAACCATCATGTATTGAGCATCTACTCTGTGCCAGGTGCTAGGCCTAAAGCAATGAGCCACAAAAATCCAGAACCCTACCTTATGGAGTTTCCAGCCTGTAGGAAAGCAGACAATTTAAATCAGCGGGTGTAGGAGAAAATGTGCCAAGTGCTAGCATACAAAAAAACATAGTGTTATTGGTAAAATAGCTGAGGGCATCACACCTCACTCGTGGGCCTCAGAAAAGTCTTCCTGAAGGCCATGTTTAAACAAAGACTCAAGGATGAGTAGCAGTTTTAGGGTTCTAACAGGTACCTTGACCCTATTTTTTGTAATTTCAATTATTTCTGCATTTGAAAATGCTACCATGTTTCAAGCTCTATACCAGACAACTAGTAGCGACCTGGCTACTGACTTTAGAACACATAATGGAGTGTGGGGACAGTCACACAGAAAGATGTTCTGGGCAGAGTACTATGCAGAGGAGTGAAGAGTGACGCCTCCTGGAGGAGATCTCATTGAGAGGGTTGAGTCTTGAAAGAAAAGTAGGAAGTTTCTCAGTGCAGAAGGATTAAGAAGTTGACTTTAGGCACAGCATGTGTGGAAGTATGAAGCTATGAGAAGTCCAGAAGCATCCAGAGGATGGTGAGAAGTTCTGAATGAGTGGGACACGGGTGTGTGTGATGGAGTTGACTGTGGGGCTGGATGAAACATGCCACATGAAATAGAACAGACTTACTCTTTCAGGCAAAGTGGGATTTAAAAAGGATTTTATGCAAAAGCATGTCACAATCAGACTTGCACTCTGGAAGTACCATTAGAGCTAGTTGTCTAGGGGAAGTACAAGAGACAAGCAAGGGCAGCCCAGAGTCCATTGTACCAGTGCAGGTGATGGTTGATACAGGTCAGAATTAAGGCATCAGTATTCTTGATAGATAGAAGAGAAATGTTTAAAAATTCTCTGTGGATCTATTTTAGGTTTTGGTGTCTGACGAAATGTGGGCTAAGGAGACAAAAGGAAGACAAAAATGATAGACATTTTATATTCAAGGGGACAAGAGTTCTCCCATCTTACTATACTGGAATCACCTGGGAAGCTTTGAAAAACTGCATCCATGGACCCCAGACCAAAACCATTAAGTCAAAATCTGTGTGGGTACAGCCCAGGCATCTTTAGCTTTAAAAAGCTTCCCAGGTGATTTTTTAATGTGTTTCCAGAATTGGGAAATAATGATCTAGCTCAATGGTCTGCAAATTGTGGCTCACAGGCCAAAATCCCCCACCTGTGTTTTCTTCCCCCTTTCCTAAAAAAAAAAAAATAGAGATATTTACTAAGATATTTGTACATTCACATGCGTTGCAAAAACTAATAGAGATCCCTTGACAGTGTGCCATTTTCGTCAATGGTAACATTTTACAGAACTGTTCTATCATATCACAACCAGGAAATTGACATCAACACAGTCCACCAATCTTATTCAGGTATTTCCTGTTTCTGCTTTTGTGTGTTTATTAGGTGCTACATAATTGTATCAGCTGTGTAGGTTCATGTATCCACTACAGTTGTGAAAATAATGAACAGCTCCAACACCACAAGGATCCCTCAGGTTGCCCTTTTATGACCACGTCTATCTGCCTCCACTCCCAGGGAGGCTGGACATGGTTAAGAGCAGGCTTCCTTGTCTTGTTCCCCATTCTAGGATGAAAACATTCAATCTTTCACCATTAAATATGATGTTGGCTGTAGGACCTTTATAGATACCTTATTGAGTTGACGTAATTTCCCCCGTTCCTAATTTGCTGAAGATTTTTATCATGAATAGTGGTTGGGTTTTGTCAAATTTTTTTCTACATTGGCTGATATGATCATGTGATTTTTTTCTTTTGTTTGTTGATATGATAAGTTACATTGATTAATTTTCAAAAGAGCCTTGCATCCTTAGAATAAATGTCCCTCCTTCATGGTATATAAAACATAACATTTTTTATTATATTATTATAAAAAATATAAATCCATTCATTATAAAAATAATAAATACATAAAATTATTTTTATACATTGTTGCATTCAGTTTACTGATACTATATTGAGAATTTTTGTCTTTATGTTCATGAGGGATATTGGTTGATAGCTTTCTTGTATTGTTTTTGCATGGTTTGGGTATCAGGATAATACTGGACTCGTAAAATGAGTTACAAAGTATTCCCTTCTCTTCTAGTTTTGGGAAGACATTGTGTAAAATGGGTATTAATTCATATTTAAGTATTTGGTAGAATTCTCCAATGAAACCATCTGGTCCTGCATATTTGTTTTTCAGGAGTTTTTAATTACAAATTCAATTTCTTTAATGGTTGCGGGGCTATTCAGATTGTCAGCTACATCTTGGATGTGTTTTGGTAGTTTGTGGTTTTTGAGGAATTGATCACTTTTTTCTAAATTGTCAAATTTATGAGCATAAAGTTGTTTGTAATCTTATTATCCTTTTAATGGTTTCAGAACCTACAATGATATCCCATTTCATTCTTGATACTGGTGGTTTGTGTCTTTTGTTGTTGTTGTTGTTGTTAGTCTTGCCAGAGGTTTATGAATTTACTGATTTTTTTTTGAAGAAACATCTTTATTTTATTGATTTTCTATTCTTTTCCTATTTTTAATTTTATTGAATTCTACTTTTATCTTTATTCTTTCATTTCTTTTGCTTCCTTTGGGCTTATTCCACTTCTTTTTCTAGTTTTTGAGGTAAGAATTTAGGTTATTGATTTGAGATTTCTCCTCGTTTCTAATGTAAGCATTTAGCGCTATTAATTTCCCTCTCAGTACACAATAGCTGCATCCCACATAAATCGGTATGTAGTGTTTCATTTTCATTCAGTTCTGTCTATTTTTTAAATTGACTTTGAGATTTCTTCACTCCCTCACAGATTATTTAGATATAAATTGCTTAATTTTAATATTTACATGTTTTCCTGTTGCTCTTCTGCTATGAATTTCTACTTAGGTTCCATTACAGTCAGAGAGCACACTTCATTTGGCTTAAATTCCTTAAAATTAAAAAACAATTTTTTCAAGTTCAAAATGTTTTACTGTTTGTTTCTGCATAACATTTCAAGAACAAAGAACGCCAGTCTCATACATACTCTTCCACAGAATTGGGGAAAAAATGTAACATTTTATAGCCACTATAACCTTGATATCAATAATCTACAAAGCTATTGTGAGAAATAAAATAGATAGGCCTGCCTCTTTTATCAATGTCATGTAAAAATCCTAAACAACTTCTACCGTTAACAAACCAAATCTTTCTATATGTAAAAAGGGTACACATTATGAATGAGTTGAGTTTATTTCACTAATACGGGGTTCATATAATATGCAAGACTTGTTTTATGGTCTTTGTATGGCATCGTGATGAAAATTCCAAGGCCACTTGAAAAAAAATGTAATTCTGCCATAGTTGGGTGAAGTGTTTCATATGTGTCTTTTAGATCCTACTCGTTGGTTGTGTTGTTTAAAATCTTCCATTTCCTTACTGAATTTTCAATCTAGTAGTTCTGTTAGTTGCTGAGAAAGCGGGTGTTGGAGTCTCCAGCTGTAACTGTGGATTTGGCTGTTTCTCCTTTCAGCTCTGTATCAGTTTTGACTTCACATGTTTTGGAGCTCTGTTGTTTGCTGTGTATATGGTTAAGATCATTGTCTTTCCAGTAGTATGATAGCATTATGATACAATATTCTTCTTGGTCTCTAGTAATTTCTTTTCTCTGAAATCTACTTTATCAGATGTTAATACACCTACTCCTTTTTTTTGAAAAAAGATTTTATTTATTTATTTGAGAGAGAGAGGCACAGATAGTGAGAGAGAGCATGAGTGGAGAGGAGAGGGAGAAGCAGACTCCCTGATGAGCAGGGAGCCTGACGCAGGGCTTGATCCCAGGACTCTGGGATCATGACCTGAGCTTAACAGATGCTTAACCAACTGAGCCAGCCAAGTGCCCCTATTCTTGCTTTTTGTTTGTTTTTTAGAAAAATATGTTTGCATGGCATATCTTTTCTTTAACTTCCTCTACTTTTCTTCTTTACTTTTCTTTTACTTTCAGTCTACCTATGTTACTGAGTTTGAAAGGAATTTCTTGTAAACAGCATCGAGTTGAGTGTTATTTTGTTTAATAATAATTTTTTATTATATTATGTTAGTCACCATACAGTACATCCCTGGTTTTTGATGTAAAGTTCCGTGATTCATTACTTGCATATAACACCCAGTGCACCATGCAATACGTGCCCTCCTTACCACCCATCACCAGCCTATCCCATTCCCCCACCCCCCCTCCCCTCTGAAGCCCTCAGTTTGTTTCTCAGAGTCCATAGTCTCCCATGCTTCACTCCTCCTTCTGACTGAGTGTTATTTTTTTGCCAACTCAGTTTTTTGATTGTTGTATTTAGATCATTTACATTTAATGTAATCGTTGACATCTTGGTGCCTAAATCTGCCATTTTTATTATTTGTTTTTTATTTGTTTCCTCAGTTTCTCTTTGCTTTTCTTGGGGATTACTTGACATATTTTTAGATTCCACCTTGGCTTCTTTCTAGTGTTTTTGAGTGAGTGTCTTTGTATAGTTTTCAGAGTGGGTGCTCTGGGCATTACAGTATACATATGTGACTTACCATAGCCAGCTAATATCATTGTGCTACTTCAAGTGAAGTGTAGAAAGCTCACTTGAATTTAGGACCCCTTTTCTTCCTCACTTTTTTTTTTTAAAAAGATTTTATTTATTTATTCAACAGAGATAGAGACAGCCAGCGAGAGAGGGAACACAAGCAGGGGGAGTGGGAGAGGAAGAAGCAGGCTCCTAGCGGAGGAGCCTGATGTGGGGCTCGATCCCATAACGCCGGGATCATGCCCTGAGCCGAAGGCAGATGCTTAACCGCTGTGCCACCCAGGCGCCCCTTTTCTTCCTCACTTTTAAATATCTTTGTTTTGAATATCAGATGATGACATAATTTCTGTTTCAATCATTGAAAATGATGTATAAAACACATGAAGAAAAGGACACTATTTTACATATGTCCCTATTTCTGATCTTTTCTTCCTTCTTCCTTCCTGATGCTCCAATATTCCCTTTTTTTCCCTTTTCCTTTCTGTTTGAAGAACTTCCTTTAAGGATAAGTCTGCTGGAGACAAATTCTTTTAGTTTCCTTTCATTTTAGACTGTTTTTATTTCCCTTTAGTTCTTAAAGGACAGTTTCACTGGATATAGAATTAGCTACTTCCTTCTGGTTTGCATGGTTTCACATGAGAAAACCTCTTTTATTTGAATTCCACTATGGGTAATGTGTCATTTCTCTGTGGCTACTTTCAAGATTTATTTCTCTGACATTAGCTTTCAGTCTTACTGATGATATATTTGGTGTGTATATCTTTGGGTTTATCCTGCTTGCTGTTAACTCATCCGCTTGGATTCATAGATTTGTGTCTTTCACCAAATTTATGAAGTTTTCAGCCATTATTTCTCCAAATATTGTTTTAGGCCCAGTTTCTCTTTTTTTTCCCTTTTCTTCTACAGCTCTGATGTGTGAATGTTGGGTTGTTGTTATTGTCCCACAGATCTCTCTCTCTCTTTCTCTCTCTCTCTTTCCATTTTGTCTCTATTGTTCATATGGGGTGAATTTTATTGTTCTGTCTTTAAGTTGATTCTATCCTCTGTCATTTCCACTCTTACTGAGCCCATTCTTGGAGGGTTTTTTTTTTAATTTCTATTATTGAAATTTTCAGTTCTATAATTTCCATTTGGTTCTTTTAAAATAACTTCTGTCTCTGTATTAAATTTTTTAAAAATTTGTTTAAAGATAATTTGTAATTGATTATTGAAGTATTTTTATGATAGCTTCTGTAAACATTCTTGTCATGGGGCACCTGGGTGACTCAGTTAGTTAAGCTTCCAACACTTGATTTTGGCTCAGGTCATGATCTCAGGGTCGTGGGATTGAGCCCCAAGTCAGGCTCCACACTCAGCGAGGAGTCTGCTTGGGATTCTGTCTTTCCCTCTCCTTCTGGCCCTCCACCTACATTCTTATGCTCTCTCTCTCTCTCCAAAATAAATAAATAAATCTTTTAAAAAATTCCTTGTCAGATAAGTCCAGTATTGGATTCAAATCAGTGTTGGCATCAATTGATTGTCTTTTCTCATTCAAATTGTGATTGTCTTGGTTTTGGTATGATGGGTGGTTTTTTTTACATTATATCCATTATATATAATATGTTGGTAGACATTGGGTTCTATTTAAATCTGGGCATTAAGGAGGGCATGTGGTGTGATGAGCACTGGGTGTTATATGCAACTATAAATTATTGAATGCTACATCGGAAACTAATGATGAACTATATGTCGACTAATTGAATTTAAATGGAAAAAAAGAAAAATAAATAAACGAAAATACATAAATCTTTTATTTTAGCAGACAGTCACCTTATTTTGGTTTTGCATGTGGGTCTTGGCCCACTTCTCTGGACTATGGGTCCAAAGGCCGTTTAATATTCAGAGCCTTTGCAGTGTTATTTTTACTCGGCTTGGTTTATCTGGAGCTCCTAGGGTTCCCATTGGATACCTGCTGGTGCTGCCTGATGTGGAAGGGATTCACTCAGGGTGGGGAGTGGGGGCTGCTGAATGTCTCTTTGTTGGGGATGACTGGGATGAGATTCTTCTATTGGTACTCCTAAGTCACTCTGTCCCTGGGCAGAAGAGTAAAGTCTCAAGTCCATGGCTACAAGAAGGCTTTCTGGATCCAACACTTGCTGTAGCTTTCTGCCCTGCCAGTTCTGCCTGCTGTACATGATATCTCTCAGCAGAAAAGGGGAGTCTCTGGCCCAATGAAAAATGAAAGTACGTCACCTGTGGTGGATTTAGTCTTATCTGATGTTGTCAGAGGGTCCTCTGTTTGATATGGTGGGGGAATGAATCTATGTGAGATGCCTTCTGGTATTATGTCAGGGGTCAAAAAAACATTAGGTCTGGGTGCTCATCTTCTGGTGGGTGTCGGAGGTGGGTACCAGATGCCCAGCCACGGTTTTCTTCCTCTAGCCCTGGGGTCCCGAACCTGCTTGTCTTCTCCTCACCACCTGCTAGGGCTCTCTTTTGCTTATCTCTTATGCCATATTCAGGGCTTATAGCTGTGCTTCATGGGGGGGAGCACAGGGAAAATAAGGCCTATGTCATCTCATCTGGACCAGAAGTTCTACTGCTTGTTGTCAGTAGTGTTACGTGGAACCTTAGCCACTCTCATTCATTTTTTTATTATCTATGGCTTCTTTGGTGTCTCCACAGCGGGGTTGAGTATTCATGACAGAGACCATCTTCCATCTTTCCACTGAGAGACACTGGGGTGAGCAGGTATAAAATATTTATTATCTGGCCCTTTATAGGAAGAGCTTGCCAACCCCTGGTCTAGATGACCCATTGACCAAGAGATCATGGTTGAGAGGTTTCAAACAACCAGCCAAGCCCTTTGGCTGAGCACCTACTTAGACAATATCTGCTGATCCAGACAAGGACCTGATTAATAACCGAATACTTTTCAAAGTTCTTTCACATTGGTTATGGCCTCGCAGTAGCCCTATGAAGTGGAACATTAATAGATGAATAGCACCCATACTGTATCAACGAGAAAAATGAGACCCTTGGTGCCCTAACGATGACTCTCTGGAATTATTCAGTATGCAAGGTGCCAAGCCAGGACTAAAGCTCTGACCTTATGAGCCCTGGTTCAGGATATTGCACTGATTTTTAAGACAAAGCCCAGCCTTTGCTGCCTGATGCCCTCAGAGAGCCTCTAATATACATGCAGATGTCGGATAAGACCCCAGAAAAGATGAAGAGGTCATAAAAATAGTATGTGTGTGATATTAGCTCTATGGTAGTACCCTAATCTTGCTGTAATTGGAGAGAAGGGATTAACATAATTAAGCACTTTTTATTTCCGTGCCACATACACACACTTGGCATATGTTTATGCTCCATAATTTTCAATTTTTACAAATATGGAAAATGAGTTACTGAACTATTTCCCCCAAGTCAGCAAACAACTAATGCTACTAGATTTATTATGCTTTACAGAGCATTTCACAATGATTGTTTCATTGAATTCTCCTGTAATTCTGCAAGGGAGGGGATTACTTCCCTGTTTTACAGAAGAGAAATCTGCAGTTTAGAGAAATGAACTATTTTACTTGAAATTGCTCAGTAAGCACCCTAGCTAGAATTTGAATCCAGGCCAGTCTGACACTCAGCTTGAAGTGGAACTAGCTTGCATAGGACATTGGAAGTGAGAAGGAGCCAGGAGACTTCTCCTTTGACCCTGTTCCATTCCCCTGATGGGGAAACAGACAGGAGGAAGAGAGCCATGTCTTAAGGCTGGAATCTCTGAGGCTACAACTTTATTTCTCTCCCCTTCCACGAGCAGTGAGACTGGTTTACAATTCCATTAGCACTTTCTGTGGAAAGAAATCAGTAATAAAAAAGTACATTGATCTTAGAAAAGAGAGATTAGTAGCCTTCCATTTGCTTCTTATCTCCTGCTTTTCTGCTAAAGGGTATTTGAAGAGAGTTCATTTCGTTCAAGACAAAGGGGGAGGCCTTTTTATACTTTTCCAGCTGGCCGAGATCACCTGGTTTCCAATTTGGGAGACATGAGTAATTGTTTATCTAGAGATTACCAACTCAGGCTCCTAACTAATCCCCAGCCCCGGGGGACCTGTGGCCGTGATGTTACATTTATTTGTAACGGGGGTGTGAGAAGACAGGGAGCACATGCTTCCTCTGACAGGCACAAGCAGTTTTCCCATCTGCTCCCACGTGTAAGGGGGCTGCGGAGGAGAGAGGAGACCATTTCTGACTCTGAATCTGAAGAAAAATCAGGCAGGTTGAAACAGTTTTCGAACAGTAGTGGTTAGTAATAAAAGTTGTGTCTGTGTTTCTATGGAATGTGTCATGGGCTGTGGTTTTGTGTATGCATTCACTTTTGGGGAACGTAAGGTGCACTTGCTAATCTAACATATCCTGCGAGCATGAGTGATGACATGCTCTTGCGTGAGGTGTGGTCATGCTCATGTCAACCTACGTGTAGGGATTTCCCTACTAATTTTAGATGATTCGTTCTTTAAGAAGAGAGGAATATTCCACTTTCTTGACCTCTCTCCTTCTATGGAACTTAGGTCTAGAATGAGATCAGCTTGGCATCTGGGCCAGGTGGATGTGTGAAATGGATTTGAGTCTAGTCTGTGGAAGAGTTTGTGCAGAGCTCTTGAGCCAACGTGTTGGGATAGGACCCTTTATCCAAGAGGGGAACTGAGCCAAGAGTCAAATCAGAGCTCTTGGGCTTGCTCCACTTGGTCTTAGATGACCTTGGACAGAGCTATGATGGAAGAGGCAGTGGGAAGCTCATCCCCCAGGAGATGGCCAAGCAGAGGGGAGAGAGTTTATCATACACCCCCCCTTTTTTTTTTGGCATCGTTGTCAAAAATCAACAGATCATAGATATATAGGTTTATTCCTGGACTCCCAAATTTATTGCCTTGGTCTATATACCTCCCATAGTATTTTGAGCACACTAGTCCTGCATAGCTGGAGAGCGTCCCAGAGACACAACCAGAGAATCTTGTGTATCTTGAAAGGACTTTCAGAGCCCACGTCCGTCCTCCCCTCACATGTGGGATCCCACCATAACTTCCTAGACAAAAGATCCTCCAGCCGTGGGTCAAATAGCCCCTGTGATGATGTTGTCAAACTCCACTGTTACATGGTACCCGTGTTTCTAGAAGTCCTTCCTCCTGGGGAGACCTGTTCCAGCTCTTGATAACTCCTACTTTTCTCTGTCCTTTAGGCTCCTGAGTAAAAAAAACTCTCTTTCTTTTGAGGATAGTTCGATGTACTGGAAGGAACAGCGGCCGGGTCCTGAGTTCAAATCTCACTTTGTCACTTATGAAATCCTAGGTTCCTGAGAGCCACTGTCCTCCCGTGAGGAATTAAGGTGGGAACGATTCCCCATGCCACACAAGGATTGTTGGGTAGATTCAGTGAGAGGAGGATGGTGAAGTACACGTTTCCCGGATCATCCCCAGTCTCGTTTGTGTCATTCTAAGACGCCATTTCCCTCAAAGGTTCTGCACTTCACGTTATTGACACACCCCTCAGGAGTTTCTTTTGCATTTTCTAGATGTACTTCCGTTTGTCGATACCGTTTGGGAAGTGCGGTGCTCAGGTCTGCACACAGAGCAGCGGCTGTGTGCTGAATACTCAGAGGGACCGGGCTGCTCACCTCACAGCTGGCAGCGCCAGGCTGCCTGAGCTCTCCGTAGACTTACCCTGCTGTTGCCATGCTGACTCGTGGCGCAGCCCCATCATTATGTCGTTAAGGAAGTTCATGGTCTCTCCCACTTCTCCCTCGTCCAGTGTTCGAGCAGGTGATTTTTGAGCCTGAGGGGATTAGTACATATTTAGTCACAGGAAATAAAGCTCATTTTTCCCTCCCAAGGCCCCGTGCCATCTGGTCACTGCTTTGTCTCAGTTCCTGCCTCTCTCCTCCTTCTCACTCCTGTGGTCTCCATGCCTGCCACTCACCAAGGCCAATGCCAGCTCAGAAGCCTTGGCCAGGGAGACCCTCCCCGCTCCCACAATTTCTCATGACTGCCTCCTTTTTAGGATCCAGGTCCCTCCTAAACTCCCAGCCACACACCTTAAAGAGCCCTTCCTACCTACCTGCATTCCATTTCATCCTGCTTCTCAGCACTTGTCACAAGGGGTGATTTTTATTGGTAACGTGTTTATGGTTGGTCTCTTGAACTAGACAGTAAGCTCAACAGTGGAAACCTTGTCTCCCTTGCTCATTTCTGAATCGCCAGCATCTGGGACAGGGCCTGGCATACAGTAGACGCCCAATAAATGATTTTTGAGGGAAAAAATGCATACATGCCTGAATGAGTTTATCCCTGTTCCATGTAATCTAATTGGATTTGGTCACTTCGATGGAACCTCTCAATTCGATTTTTATTTGACTCCTGCTTGCTCCTCTAGCTGTCCTGGCACTATGTCATCTGCTCAGGGTGCTCAATCTTCACCCAAGTTATTGAGAATAGTGGTGAGGGTGGGGTCCAGGATGAGCCTACAGTAAGCCACAAATGACCCCGCTATTGTGGAATATGCTGCAGGGACCAAGGAGGATAGCTGTAAGCCGGCAGGATAAGCCAATTCAAATTCAGCCTCTTTCAGGGAAGCAGACACCACGGTACCTGTCCTACCTTGCATTTTGTTTTTGATGGGCTTCTGTGAATTCAAAAACTGACAGCACACATTGACAATAGTACCACGATAGCAACCAACGTATCTTTCCATCTGCTAAGCAGGGTTCATAGTAGATTGAACTGTAAAATACTGGTAATTCCATTGGGCCCATCTTAATAGTCATGCCTGCCTCCTAGGGTTGTTGGGAAAATGGAGAACCCATACAGGAAGTGCCTTGCCTGGCGTCTGGCGCATACTGCACACTCAGGAATGTTCGTGATTCTGGTTGCTATCCATCTTGCTGTTATTTTTATTATGACCGAGCGCCTGCTGTGGTTCAAACACTGCTGTGCGGTTTGCATGGGTTCTCCCACTTAATGATTTGTGAGGATGGAACATCTCTTTTCAGCGCCTGCTGTTCCTTCCACGTGGACGGACCTATGTTAGTGTAATGCTCCTAGATGCTCACCTTCCACCCCCATGTTTGCCTCCCTAGAAGCCGAGATTTTTCCTTTGGGGACTTGGGAAGGAGACACCATGCATGAGCAGCTCAGTCTTTTCTTTCTTTTCTCCTTCTAGAAAGGAGATGCCCATCAGGTTGTGTGGTCTTCTCTGCTCCCCCAAGCTGTGGTCCTCTGTGTAGCTCCCTTTCCCTGGCCACTCGATTTAGTAGAGCTTGTCCCCATTTCTTTTTTTTTTTTTTTTTAAGATTTTATTTATTTATTTGAGAGAGAGAGAGACAGAGATGGCAAGAGAGAGGAGGAGCGGAGAGGAGAGGGAGAAGCAGGCTCCCCGCTGAGCAGGGAGCCCAACATGGGCTCCATCCCAGGACCCTAGGTTCATGACCTGAGCCAAAGGCAGACGCTTAACCCACTGAACCACGCAGGTGCCCCCTTGTCCCCATTTTCCTTATTGTATTTATCTCCAGAGCACTTATCATGTAACATTTTGTATTTGCTATTATCTTAACTCTTTAGTAGGCTTCCACATCATTATATGATCCTCGTTTTCTTTTCTTTTCTTTTCTTTTCTTTTCTTTTCTTTTCTTTCTTTCTTTCTTTCTTTCTTTTTGGTAATATTCTTTTTTTTTTAGAATATATCTTTCTATTTATTTCCATCTTTGACTTCTTTCATCAATATTTTGTAGTTTTCAGCAAAATGTGTACATACTTTTGTTAAATTTGTATTTAAGCATTTCATTTCCAGCATTATTGTAAATGGTATTTTTAAAATATCAAGTTCTACCTGTTCATTGCCAGTATGTATATTGACTTTTTTTAAATTATGTTAGTCACCAGGCAGTACATTGTTAGTTTTTGTTGTAGTGTTCCATGATTCATTGTTTGCATATAACACCTAGTGCTCCATGAAATACGAGCCCTCTTTAATACCCATCACCGGGTTAACCCATCTCCCCACCCCACTCCTCTCTAAAACCCTCAGTTTGTTTCCCAGAGTCCAGAGTCTCTCATGGTTCATCTCTTCCTCTGATTTGCCCCCTTCATTTTTCCCTTCCTTCTCCCAATGTCCTCCATGCTATTCCTTATGTTCCGCATATAAGCAAAACCATATGATAATTGTCTTTCTCTGCTTGACTTACTTCACTCAGCATAATCCCCTCCAGTTCCTTCCATGTCTATGCAATTGGTGGGTATTCATCCTTTTTGATGGCTGAGTAATATTCCATTGTATATATGGACCACATCTTCTCTATCCATTCGTCTGTTGAAGGGCATCTCCATATTATTCTATATCGTCAGTGCTCAGAATAGACCCTGGAAAACAGTAGGAGCTTTATAAATACTTGTTGAACAAACATGGCTCACCTCATTTGTGATTTGTCTCAATTTAGGTGCAGAAGACAACACCAACCACCAAAAGCAACACATAAACCTTCTAAAGTCACAGCTCGACAACCTTGCTCACTCAGCCCGTGGTCATCCTGCAACGATCCCTGGCCCTAGAGTGAGAAGTCCAACCAGCCCTCTGCTGCTTCTGAACCCACACCATGGCCACGGCCACAGGCTCTGGACACAGGCGGGGAAGTGGCGGACGGCACGGTCCCAGGCCCAGGTAAGTGCGAGAGAGATTCATGGCCTCAGCGGAAGGATGGGAGGCCTTGTTCCCTCTTCCTCCGAGGAAATGTTGTTGCCAGTGTGTTTGCTTCTAGAGGGTCCACAGACTAGGTCTAGGGGGAAAAAAAAGAACCAACAACCAGCTATTCAAATGTCGTTTGAAGTTACATTCCACCACGTGGGGGCGCCACCTGATTTGCGTGGGTGTACTCTTCATTTACCCTGTTATTCACTTATTGAGAAAACATTTATGGAGAACATGTGTGCCTGCATTTTGTAAGGCACTTGGGAAATGATGATGAGAAAGGAGAAAAAAGGGTAAAAAGAACACCCGCCGTCCTCCTTGGAACTGACACTTCTCTGCACCCCACCTAGAATGCTCGTTTGGCCTCCTCCCTCCTGTTCACTTTCTCATCCACCTCCGTGCCCAAACTCTTTGGGGTTATGCTGCCTTCCTCCCCAGTCCCTCAGACCTCTCTCTCTCTCTCTAGCACCTTTGGCTTCACTGCACCCAAAATGCGCTCGGGGATGCTTGCGTATTACATTCAGCTGCCGCCATGCGTGCTAATGGCATAATTACTAACGTGTTTTAGTCACATACAAACACCCTGACTTCAATGACAGAGAAACAGCAAAGAAATCCTTACTGTACTTGTCCTTGTTGTACTTCCTGTTTTTCTATTTTAAAAAGAGATCATTTTTTAAAGTGTGGATGATGTTTACGTTAATCGTATTGGCTTGAATGCAGATATGTTTGCTCGCTCTTAGCGCATGATCCCTCAAGCCAAGATGCCATGTCCAGGGTTTCAATGGGGGAAAAAGCTCTGGAGACCCGAGCCTGGGACAGTGGTCCCAGGGGTCCCACCTCCCCTGGGGTCCCAACTTAGCCCAAGCGCAACCCACATTGCCATACATGGTGAATAATTATGTGGGTAGAAAAAAAAAAAAGACTCTGGAATTACTGATGCAGGGTCATGTTTACGGGTGAGCTCTTTTCCTTTGCATTTCTGATTAGAGAAGTTGCGTGTATTTGGGACTACAGAAAGGGAGTGGGGATTTTTATGGCCCAGAGAGGAAATGTTATCCTTCCTTCTGCATCTTGCCTCTGACTTGGGGAACTCACTTTCCTCAAAATAGCTAGAACTGTGCCTTGTGTTTAAATTTTTTCACATTACTACCAGCTGATCTCACTGAATCATTGACATTTTCCACGGAGGCTAATATTATTATCCTTATTGTGCAGATGTGAGGCCCGCGGTTTGGCCTCACTTGCCCAAAGTCACCCAGTCTGAAAGTGGCAGTGTATTTTCACAAATACAGGTTTTCTGTTGCCAAACCAGGAGCTCTTGTCCAGGCCGCATTCTTACCTTCATCCTAGCCAGTCACTTCCTTGCCAGCGCCTTGCACGTTCGCCTGGGGCAGAAACTCCTGAGTAAGGAGGTTCCCTCTGCTGTGGCTTCTAACTTGCCTGGTAGCAACAAATGCTTGGCTTTCTCAGAGGCTGTGAGAGTTCCCACCCACCAGTTCCACTGCTGGAGTCGGAACCATTTTGCTGGTTTAACTAGATGCTATCATCATAACACACAATTGCTAATTCCCCTCCGGAGTCCCCTAACAGCCAGTTTAGTGGAACACAGGGGCTGCCTTCCTTTTATCTTTTTAATTTTTATAAAGCAAAATGCATAAACAAAAGGAGAAAACCAAGCTTAGATCTGCTTTGGAAATGCCTTCCAGTTCTTCTCTGGCTTGTTCGTGTCCCTGGCAATCCTTGGCCAAGGCAGAGCCTCAATGTCTTTTTAGAGGTAGCCAATTAAGATAGAAACTTGATGAAAAATCAAAGAGGCAGTGTTGGAACTGGGTGCCATGAAGCTAAGACCCTGGCACATTTGTCCTCCAGCCTCTGCCATCAAGTTCCTTGGACACATGACAACATGTGAGCTTGACTCTATGGCCCGTAGATCCCACCAGGCTACACTTCCCTGTCATCCCAGAACGCTGTTCATGCCCTTAGTCCTTCTGGTTTTTCCATGTTCTCCCTGCTGTCAACCCTCCTTTCCTTTCGTTTCCTCTTACTCTCCCACTTCCTTCCTCTTATGAGACACTGTTCCTCCACCCTTCCCTGTACTTCCCAGCTTTTCCCATTGAGAGGTAGATTCTGTTTCTCCTCCCCTTGAATCCGGGCTGCCCCATGACTTTCTTTGAGATGTAGAATATGGCAAGAGTGACCTTATGCCACGTCTGAGCCTAGCACATTTCTGTTCATTCTCTTGGCACCATGCTGAGCCACTGTGTCAACCACCCCCGGCTGGCCAGCTGGATGACAATGGATGCATCGTCCTATTAGCCCTGGCACCCTAGCTGAGCCAGTCAACCCCCCAAAGGCAGAGCCACTCATTGCCTGGCAGTTGACTATAGATTCAGGAATATGCCCAGCCCAGCCCAGAAAAACCATCCAACCGAGCCAAGGCCAACTTGCAGAATGGTGAGCTAACTAAACAGTGTTCTCTTGAGCGACGAAGTCAGGGGTTTGTTTTTTTATGCAGCAATAGCTAAATTGATACACTTCCATTTCATGCATTTCCAAACCCTCCTCTAGAGTCATTCTTCACTGATACAAATTGGCTTGCCTTTCTAGTTCCAGTGATGCCCCCAGCAACCATGGCTGTGGCAGCCAGGGAAACTGCCTCTCCTGCTAGCCTTTCCCTAGCTACATGGTTCAAAGGGAGAGCTGCCATCCTCTTATTGACTCCCCCCCCCTTCACAGGCCAGACATGACCAAATGGCCCAGTTTGGACAAAATCAGAGTACTTTATTCCCAAACAACAGTGATTCATCCAATGTGGGGAGGGCATGTGAACCAAACCAGGGCAACCAAAGTCCTTCATGGCACTTCCCAACTGGAGAACTGAAGCAGAGTGAGAAAAACTTTCCAAACTAGAAAAGAGACTGTAAAGGTATCAGTTGGAAGCTACCATTGACCAATTTCCTTGTCAAAAGGAGAAGCTAGGGGCGCCTGGGTGGCACAGCGGTTAAGCATCTGCCTTCGGCTCAGGGCGTGATCCTCGTGTTATGGGATCGAGCCCCACATCAGGCTCTTCCGCTATGAGCCTGCTTCTTCCTCTCCCACTCCCCCTGCTTGTGTTCCCTCTCTCGCTGGCTGTCTCTATCTCTGTCGAATAAATAAAATCTTTAAAAAAAAAAAAAAAAGGAGAAGCTGATCTAGGAGAACAGAGTTGGAAGACCAAAGTTGAATCACGAGAGAGTGACTCTGGGGTCAGCCTTCCCTGACCTTGGTGTGGACTGGGTGTGTGGACCAATAATGCCCCCTATTTGCCTCAGCTAGTGTGTGTTAGGCCTCTGTGACTTACATCCAGAGTCCTGAGTGAGACCTACTCCATGGCCAATGATCTTCCCGGAGCTGTGAGTCCTGGGGAAAGGTCTTGCCTGGTGAGTCGTGAACCCCCAGCTTGATTTAAATGCAGTTGGCGTCTGGAAGTATTTATCGTCATATGCGCTCTTTACATGCTTCTTTTCTTTTATCCATTCAAAACATATTGGCTGTGATGGAAACGAGGTGCAAATGCATTTGATATGTAAAGACAAACTACCTGGGCTCTGTCCGCCCTTAGCTGGTTCATGATCGAGGAATGTGAGAAGTGAGTAGCTGGCCAGTTCTCTCTAGTGTGGTAGATACTGCAATACAGGAGACATCAGAGCAGTGATAACACAGGAAAGTCATGCAACCCAGCCAGCAGGGTGAAAGGTCTCCTGGTGGCATGATATGTACTGGCTGTGATAACTGATCCTAACTAGCCAGGTCAAGGCAGAAGGGACAGGGTGAGACCGTTTCCTGAAGAGGGGATTTATATGTGGTGGGAGTTTGGAGAACCGTAGGTTGAGGTGACAGAGGGGAAGGAATGAAAAGAGAAGGAAGCTAAAAAGGCTTGCGGGGACCAGGGCATAAATAGACTTTTGGGTCATGCAACAAGGTTGAGTTGTTGGGTGTGCTGTGGTTGTTTTTCTGAGACTGGTGGGAAATTGTGGCAAGTTTTCAATCAAGGAATGGACTGATTGGACATGTGCCTTAGGAAGATAAGTTTAGCATCTGTGCAAAGAACAGATTAGAGCAGGGAGAGTCTGGGGCGGGAAGATGGGCTGATCTTCCGGGAGAGGGGTGGTGAAGATCTGAACAACTCAAGGCAGCAATCTTGGGCTTCGGGGATGGAAAAGAAGGGTGGATGGGACAGGTACTAAAGACGCAAAAGCAACAGACACTGGAGATGGAGGGGATGGGGGCGGGAGGGAGGACAGAAAAACCTCTCTCCGGAGTTGCTTTTACCAGTGACAAATCAGCCCTGAACTGGAAGCACAAGTGGGCAGTGCTGAGGCCTTTGGGTCCAGATTCATCAAACTCCTTGATATAAGACATCTTGGAACAAGAATGGCTGGAGAATATTGGCCCCTCGAGTCCTGGCTATTCTAGTAGCCATGAACTCTGCTGTTTATGTCCCCAGTCCCTTCAGACTGCTAAAAGCATAGCTCCCACCCCAAGGCCTCACTCCCCCATGGCAAACAAATCAACGGGTTGTGTGCTGGCTACCTCAGTCACTGTCCAGTGCCCTCCCTCAGCTGTTTTTGTGGTTGTTATAGTTGTTGATTCAGCTTCTATAGTTTGTTCTTGGCAAGAGGATCAGGCTCACAGAAGCTCCTCCAACTTGGGTGAAACTGGGAGCTCCAACCTCAGCTGCATTTAACTCAACACCATGTTAAACGTCCACGTCAGTGCTATCAGCGTTTCTGTGGGGAGTAGAAGTGAAAACATCCAGTGAGCGCCTGATGTTGCCAGGCAGTTTGCTGGGTGCTTTATATAAAACACAAGCGGTATTCTTTAGTAGTTGACTGCAGTGCTCTCAAGAGAGGCTGCCTCGGTTTAAATTCAGAACTTATTACCTAAGCTCAGGCAACTTATTTCATTCCTCTATGCCTCAGGGTCCTGGTTTATAAAGCCAAGGTGGCAGATACCTATCTTCTGGGACCATTCGGAGAGGTCGACGGCGTAATACCATAAATCCCAGGGTGCAGGGCCTCACTCACATTAAATACCTAGTCAATGAGAGTACTTGTTAATATTTTCTCACTTATGTGGCACCATAACCCGGAGAAATAGTTCTCACTGACCCTATTTCACACATGGTGGAACTGAGACTAGGAGAAGAAAATGTGAGTACACGTGAGCATATACGCGAGTGCGTTGTTGTGCACACGTGTGAGATCCTGTGTAAACATGCACGTATGAGTGTGTGAGGGGACGTGTTTGGGGGTTGGGGGGAGTGAGAGGACCAGAGAAATAACGTTAGTGCTGGACTAAATAAATCAAGGTAAGAGAAAGAGGCCAGTCATGATGTCCACTAGGTTGTCGTAATGAGCAAGGAGGGTGAGGGCCGGAAGTGGGTTAATGGTACCAAGATAGGAAGGAGCAAATGAACAGAGAGATGCTGTGGAGGGAGAAGCAAGTAGATTCAATGACAGCTTGACTGTTGGATTTAAGATAAGAGTGAAAGGTAGCCCTAAAATTCACATCTAGACCACAGAAAGGAGAAAGGTGTTGACGATTACCAGGTTTCCCTTTGTGGAGGCAGAAGTAACGATGAGACGAGGAAGGGGAGCCAGGATGGAGAATTTTTGATGGAAAATAGATGTTCATCAAAGATGCAACATATAGGCAACAGATGAAGACAAAGGTCCTGGGATATACCTTAGTATGAAGTTTCTTAACATCTCTAGAGGAGGGCGGTATATGTTCGGTGAGAAACACCTACTGACCAGGGAAAAGGAATCACAAGAAATTCATTCAATTTTACAGTTTTCTCTAGTGCAACCCTAGACACCACTTATCATCTTTGAAAACATGACAGTAATCCTGAAGACAGATCACATTTTGAGAAAGAGATAGGATGGAGGAAACTTCCTCCTGAATCCATCCGTCCACCCACCCACCCACCCATCCATCCATACATACATATATACATACATCCCACTCTTTTATTGTTCACTCAGTTCCCATTACACACCAAGTATTAAAATATGGGCATTAAAAGGAAGTCTCTGACCTCTGGAAATTCTCATCCTAACAGGAAGAATTTAAATATAACTATAAATTTAAATATAATTTATAGTTCTGCAATACAGAGAAACATCACAGCTCCATATATAGATACTCTGTGATAGAGCTTGAAGGAATCTACTTGGGATTTTAGCCTTGGCTCTCATGCTATCTTGCTAGATGGCCTTGAACAGGTCACTCCCTCCATATATTGAAAGGTCACGGGAAAGGCCTTTCTCACTGAGCCTTGGCTTCCATATCTGTGGGGTGGGAGCAGATGGCCTCGGAGGTGTCCTCCAGCCATTTGACTAAGAATTTCTCTATAGGAGACTCTTCAGTCTCATGTGGAGCCTGACCAGTGGTTCTACTTCCCCCACCTTCTTTCCCTACCCCGAGCACACACTGAGCATCTGCGCCAGGATCACAAGGGGGAGACTTCCAGGGAAATAGGGCTGTGAGTAGATCTTGGAAAGTGGCTGACATGTGAGCATCAGTGCACCCCGGGGAAGAACCCCAGGAAGAAGCTCTCTAGCAGTCCCGGTGGCTCGAGCTTTGTGATTGACTGGAGTGTAAGGCTTAGCTTCCGCAGCCTGATAAATCTCCTGGCTCTTTCCTGAGATGACAGCAAATGGGCAAAGGAAGAGATGGAGAAGAGAGCGACTTCACCGGAGAAGTCGAGGGGGTAACGGTTGCCCCCGTCGTCCTCTCTTGGATCCCCACATCCTCCTTTCATTTCCTTAGCATCCTGCATTGGCCTCAGATGTCTTATGGAAGAAGCCAAAGTGTAAAGCCTGGTGAGGGTTCCTAGGGGCAATCTTTGCAACTGACTTCTTTGGTGATATAGTCTCTACTCCAGGCCAAGTGGCCTCATCATGGCACCAGCGCACCGTGATGCCGTGATGCCAAATGGCATAAACATGCCTCCTTTCTATATACACAGTCCTTCTCCTTCCTGGAATAGCCTCTCGTACCTTCTCCTCTTACCTGAATTCCATCTACCCTTCAAAGCAGCCTTTCTGGACTCTGTCCAGTCACCTCCCTCTAATTTGTGCTAATGCTTAAGAGGGTGAGCTCCGAGGCCAAACTGTATGCATCCAAACCTCCGTTCCACCACTTACTATCAATACGATGCTTTGAAAGTTAGTTGCTCTCTTCGTGTCTCAGTTTTCTCAGCTATAAAATGGGGACAGTAAGAGTGCCTGTTACTTAAGGTTGTTGTGAGGATTAATACATGTAACCTGTTCAGAACAGAGTAACCTGCTCAGCGATCTCCTCCCTGGGCTCTGCCCCCTGACCGGCTTCCTTTACCCACCTTGACTCCCACTGTTTACTCTCCACACTCCAGTCCCCTACCCCTGCCCTGCTAAAACTTTCCAATGACTTTGCTGGCTCTTTGTAAAAAGACTGTGAGTTTGCAAGGACAGGAGATGGGCCTGGGGGGACCCAGGCTCTCATCCAGTCTTGCACTCTGTCTTTTAGCCACATGGGCTTTCTTTGAGCTCCTCAGACTGACCCGTCTTCCTCCCGCCTCGCTCTCCTTGAGCAAGCTATGTCCTGTGCCTGGAATACCTCCTTAGTAACTCCTCCCCATCCTTCAGATGCCTGCTCACACGTCATTTCCTCCAGAAAGCCCCTGTATTCGCCTTCTAGGACCAGACTGGGTGTCTCAAAGCAGCAAAATTTCTTCTCTCCCCATCCTGGAGACCAGAAGTCCAAATAAAGACATCAGTGGGGTGGGTTTCCTCTGGAGGCTCTGAAGGAGAATCCATTTATGCCCTCTTCTAGTTTTGGTGTCTTCAGGCAACCCGTGGCATGCCTGGGCTTGGGGATTCCTAACCCCAGTCTCTGCTTCCATCTTTACATGACCCTATTCTCATGTCTGTGTGTTTTCAATCTCTCCTCTTTTCTCTTACAAGGACATCAGTCATTGGACGTAGGGCCCA
The DNA here is from genome assembly GCF_024610735.1 of Ursus americanus. Taxonomy (NCBI): domain Eukaryota; kingdom Metazoa; phylum Chordata; class Mammalia; order Carnivora; family Ursidae; genus Ursus; species Ursus americanus. Next base: position 12,928,498 of record NC_142143.1, on the reverse strand, counting down.
CCCTGAATCCAGGATGATCTCATCTCAGGGTCCTTAACTTCATTATATCTGCAAAGACCTTATTCCCAAAGAAAGTCACGTTCACAGGTACTGGGGTTAGGACCTGGACATATCTCTTGGGAGGGGACTCAGTTCAGCCACCCCACTGCCCATGACGCCCCCCATGCCCTACCATGGGGCCTCCTGACATGCACACCAGTCTTCCCTCTTGATAGGTACCCTCCCGGCACCGTGAATTTTGACCTCATAGCTTGTATGACACTTGTCACTTTACATTTATCTATGTGATCACATGATTATCTTCTACTAGGTGGTAAGATCCAGGAGGACAAAAACCGTGGGTGTTTTGTCACCTTCAGATTTGCAGAGCCAAACCCAGTGTCTGGTACAAACGTGACACTCTAATTTAAATACTTATTGATGCAGGGGATTTAGAAAATATTTAACCATAAGGGAAACAACTCACAGTAGAGTTTAAGTGAGAAAATACAATCCATAAAATCTTTACACACTCACACATATATACTATCCGTCTATTTATCCATCTATCTACTATCTGTTTATCTAGAGAGACCGACAGAGAAATGAACATACATACACCAAAATTTTAACTGAAGTTATAACTGGGTAGTAGAATTAATATTAATATTTTAATATTCTTCTTTACAGCTTCTGCATTTCCTACATTTTATACAAGGCACTTCTCTGACATGCTACTTAATTTACTTTCTATTACAAATATGTGGTACTTATGAAATTTAAGAACTCTTAGGAAAATTACTTTGCAGACATCTCCACATGACCTTTGTGGTTTATAATATAGGAAGTTCTAGAACAAACTGCACGTAGTTCTCATTCTAATTCTGAGTCCAGTGATTCTCAGTAGACCCTTTTGTGCTTGTCAGAAACATGATGATTGTTTTTCCCTGCTCGACCATAGTTGACCAGAATTGGATTGGCTGTAACGACTCGTTCTGGTGTGATGCCATGTCTCTACTTTTTTAATAGTGTAAGTATCCGTGAACCTCCCTTGGACACCACCTGCCTCACCTGCATGTGTGCTTCTCCTACCCTGTCCTCGGGACGATCTGTACCCCTTCCCCCACCACACAGACAGCACAAACCCTCTAGGGACTTCTGCTTGTCAACACCTGGGTGGGTAAACCAGCGCGGAGTACTAGAGCCAGGATTTACCCAGAGTGAGAGAGCCCTTGTAGATGCTTTCTTGATGAGGGCTGTTGCCCCTCCGTGGACTGTGTTCCCTGAAAACAGCATCTGGCTCATGATAGGCCCTGAAAAACCATCTGTGAATGAGTGAATGATTAAAAGGAGCAAGACATGGGGCCTGCAATGGGTCCATTCTACCTGGCCCTAACCTACTGATGAAGGTTGAAAAATGAAACCAGGAAACTGTTGGCTTCCAGGATCTCTTGGCAGATTTGCTAATTGGTGAGAACAGTGGTTGCCAGACTTGGCTAGATATCAGACTCACCTGGATAATTAAAATCATTAAGAATGCGTATTCCCAGGCCCCACTCCAGACCCACTGAACTTGACTCCCTCAGGTGATACACAGGGCGGTTTGGCAGGCCCTGGGTTAGAGCCAAACAGAGGAGACCAGAGCCTGTTGTGTGTCAGGATGATTTTTCACTGAGAAACCTTGATGCTGTGGCCACAGGAGGCCTTGGCAAGGTGAACCTCCATTCCCATGGGAACTCAGCTGGAAGGGTCCCTCCGAACAGAGAGAAGAAGCCCGAAGAACCCTGGGAGAAGGGAATGCCCAGGCTTTGCTCAACCAGGAGGCCAGGGAAACAGTGGGGTGGCAGGGTGAACCTCCAGAGAAGAAGAGGAAAGGAGAATGAGCTAGAAGAAAACTCCAGCTCTTCTGAGGGAGGAGAATGACCCCAAATTTTGGAGAAAAGACTGAAATGAATGAACTTCAGGAAAATCAGATGGAGCGGCTCAGGCCAACACATGCACGGGGGGGTTTGCCCTGCCACTGAGCACACTGAAGTCAAATGACCTTTTTGTGTGACTCACACTTTAGGACAAATCATATGAAGAAAAGGAACAGTAAGTAAAATGAAATAAGAGGCATAAAGAAGGAGGAGCTGGTGAGATGCCTGGGTGGCCCAGTTGGTTAAGTGCCTTCAGCTCAGGTCATGATCCCAGGGTCCTGGGATGGAGTCCCAGTGTCGGGCTCCCTGCTCAGCGGGGAGCCTGCTTCTCCCTCTGCCGCTCCCCCTGCTTGTGTGCTCTCTCTCTGTCAAATAAAGAAATAAAAAATAAAATCTAAAAAAAAAAAAAAAGGAGGAGGAGCTGGAATCGTCTTAGCGATTTGCTCTGTACAATATGGCCTCAGGGCTGAGTCTTTGGATTCAGAGGATAAGGATGTGCTATTCTCTCCCCTTCAGGAAGAAGGTAGGCAGCTGACTCCATCTCTGCAGAAATATGTAGGTGTCCCGGGACAGGGTTTTGGAGCCTGACAGAATCTTGGCTCTGATGTGTAGTTATTTTGTACTTGTAGGCACATTTCTTCACATTTCTGGGTCTCCATTTCCTCTTTGGTATGCAGCAAACACCCCAGATTTGGCCTGAAATATGTATGGTGTGAACAGCTACGAGGGACTGTGGGGTAGACACCCCCAAAGGCAATTTTCACAAGTCCACTTGCTCAAGGGGTTTGGTGGAAGGATCACCGTCGGTGTCTGAGCGCAGGGGAGGGGAGTTGTGAGAAGCCAACTGTGCAAATTGTGCTTCTCACCCAGAGCACGCCTAACCCGGCATCCACATCCTAGAAAAAGAAACCATGTGAGCAGAAGCCGAAGAAATGGTTTCTGCTGTTGTCCTTTAAAAGGCTCCTTGAGACGCTGGTGCTCAGGCAACGCTGTTTGGAGACTGAGGGGAACCCAGGCAGGTGCCAGGCTGGGGAGAAGGGAACGGTTCTCTCTGGGCCACCTCATGGCTTTGGCCCTTTCTTCGTGAGCTCCCTGGGAAAGGGGTACCGTTTGGGAGATTGAAGGGTTGCGGTGCCTTGTCAAACAGCAGAGGCTGTCTCAGCACGCAGAGGAGGGGCGCTTGGCCGGACGCATTGGAGGCAGGCATGAGGCACCTTCAGGTAGGCGGCCATTCTCTGTCCTGGCCAGGTGACATTTCTGGAAAGTCTGATGTTGAAGAAGAGCTTGGTGGGTACCTTGAGATGCAGAGAAAACTGCTCACAGGCACACTTGAGACGATGTTGAGGGACATTCAGAGTCTTTATAGGTTGGAGGATTGGGGAGCTAACAGTCTGCCTAACAGGATGACCACTACGGTGATCACCTCATCTGCCTAAAAGAAGTCTGGGCAGCCTAAGTGTCACGGGGACACACCGAGCGTAGCAGCCTTTAACTCAAGCAGGGTTTCTCTACCGCGGCACTGCTGGCATTTGAGGCCAGATAGTTCTTCGTTGGGGGAGGGGGGCTGTCACGTGCAGCGTAGTATATTTCAAGCATCTCTGCCAGAAACACCCCCCAAAATCTCTCCAGACTGCAAATGTGCTCTGGGGGACAAAACTGCCCCCCTTGGGAGCCACTAATGGAGGGTGACTGTGAGAATTTAAGATGAGGTGTGTTAGATGCCCAGCCCCGGGGTCTGCCACATGGCGTGGGCTCAGCAAACACCGAGTTCCTTCTCCCTTCCTGTCACTGGCGCCAAAAGTCCGGCTCTGGGGTTCCAGGGTGCAGGGATCGCAGGCAGCTAGAGACACCTCTTTGATGTGTCCTTGGGCAGTGTCTTTGGTAACCTGAGCTTCCCATACAACAAAATGAGGGGCTTGGACCCTGCGCCTTTTAAGGACCGTGTCTGGGGTGACATTTCTCAGTTCCCAGAGTGTGTGGCCCAGGACTGGGGGAAGGAAAGCGGTCAAGAGCACCTTATGAGCTAGGAAGATCGGTAGGAGAAGAAAGGGATAAAGAAAGGGGAGGTAATCAGAAGGGGGAATGAAGCATGAGAGACTATGGACTATGAGAAACAAACTGAGGGCTTCAGAGCGGAGGGGGTGGGGGAATAGGATAGACCGGTGATGGGTACTAAGGAGGGCACGTATTGCATGGTGCACTGGGTGTTATACGCAACTAATGAATCATCGAACTTTACATCAGAAACCAGGAATGTACTGTATGGTGACTAACATAATATAATAAAAAATATTATTATTTTAAAAAAAAGAGCACCTTATGAGGAAAAATGAAAGGTCCTGGCTTTGTGAGATGAAGCAAAATGATGGCTGGGAGGGTTGTACTCCTCAGGCCAGATATCTGAAGGCTGGATGCATAAGGGAGTGTGCGCTCGGGTCTCAGCACAATGATCAGTGAAGAGTGGAAAAAAGACAGGAGCTACCATCAAAGTGGACATGGGGATGTTTGGCTAAATACGGGCCAATGGAAACCCTGGAGAAGCGAGCTCCTTGTACAAGCCAGATACTAGGTATGCTCGGTGGAGTTCTAGGATGGTCCCAAGAGTCCCAGCCCATGATTACACACCCCTTCTCCCAAGTATTCAAACGCTAGTCCGGGTACTGCTGGCCAGAGATTTGCAGATGGAATTAGAGTCCCAAATTAGTTGACCTTAAGATAGAGACACTGGCCTGGTGGACCTGACCTCATTACCTGCACCCTTTAGATCCGGCTTGAGAGGTCAAAGACAGAGGTCAGAGATAGAAAGTGCAGGAGGGGCTTCATGGAGGCAGATGGGGGACCCAGATGGCGGGGAACCTGGGGCTTCTAGGAGCTGACAGCAACTCCTGGCTGAGAGCCAACAAAGAAATGGCGGCCGCGGTCCTGCAACCACAAGGAACCAGCTTCCAAGCACGCATGAGCTGGGGCGAAGTTCTTCTGCAGAGCCTGCCGATGAGAACTCAGCTTGGCCAATGAGCTGATTTCAGCCTTTGAGGCCCTAACAGAGAACCATGTTGGGGTCCTCCGATCGGCAGATCTGTGAGACGATAAATGGGTGCTGTTTCCAGCCATGAAGTCATAGAAAATTGAAATGCCCTGGGGACCTCTGATGTGTCCCTTGTGCAGCGGTGCCACTGAGGATTCATTCAACGCAGAGTCAGCCACGTCCCCACACTACTGGCTCCGGCAGAGCTCCGTGTGGGGCAATCTTTAGTTCCAACCACGAGTGGCCAGTGGCAGCTAAGAAACTGCAGAAGCAGAGGCCCAGGGGAAAGGAAGAGGCAAACTCCCTGTGGCTTTGACTTCAGGTGAAATGGCAAAAAAGTTCCTGACCCAGTTCTCAGCCAAATAAAGTTGTTGTTGTTGTGGTTGTTGTTTTCTCCCATTACTGTCTACACATACCACCTAGTCTGAGATCAGAGTAAGCTCTGTCCCTTCTTAACAAACTGCAGACTCAATAATCGTTGGGGCTGGTGGGGAGAATAATAGGAGTTGTATTATTTCTTTCTTTTTTTTTTTTTTAGATTTTATTTATTTGAAAGAGAGTATGACCAGGGAGAGGAGCAGAGGGAGAAGGAGAGGGACAAGCGGACTACACACCTAGCATGAAGCCCAATGTGGGGCTCAATCTCTTGGCCCTGAGATCACAACCGCAGCCAAAACCAAGACTTGGATGCTTAACTGACTGAGCTACCCAGGTGCCCCTGGGAGTTGGGTTTTTTTTGTTATTATTATGTTCAGTTAGCCACGGTAGAGTACATCATTAGTTTTTGATGTAGTGTTCAGTAATTCATTAGTTACGTATAACACCCAGTGCTCATCCCAACACGTGCCCTCTTTGATACTCATCACCCTGTTACCTCCTCCCCCCACCCACTCCCCTCTGAAACCCCAGTCTATTTCCCGGGGTCCATAGTCTCTCATGGTTTGTCTCCCTCTCAGATTTCTCCCCCTTCAGATTTCCCTCCCTTCCCCTATGTCCTCCGTGCTATTCCTTATGTTCCACATATGCGTGAAACCATATGATAATTGTCTTTCCCTGCTTGACTTATTTCACTCAGCATAATCCCCTCCAGTTCCATCCATGTCGATGCAAATATTGGGTAATCATCCTTTCTGATGGCCGAGTAATATTCCATTGTATAAATGGACCACATCGTCTTTATCCAGTTGTCTGTTGAAGGACATCTCGGCTCCTTCCACAGTTTGGCTATTGTGGACATTGCTGTTATGAACATTGGGGTGCATGTGCCCCTTCTTTTCACTACATCTGCATCTTTGGGGTAAATACCCAGTAGTGCGATTGCTGGGAGTTGGTTATTTCTTTAAGTAAGTTTGTGACAAGACCAGACGCACACCCTTCTGAAGCAAAACAAGGCTAAATGCAAGACCCGCTGTGTATGTTTGTGTGTAAATGAAGCATGTGTGTGTGAGAGTGTGTGTCTGTGTAGACAGAATATTCAATCCACAGGTACCACAGTGTTGTGATGTGATGCCATCACAGAGTCATGGCGCATGTTGGTGACATCGAGCTGTGGTTATGGCGGACTCTGTGTGGGTTTATCCACGCGTGGGAGTGCATGGTGAGCAGTGAAGTAGGGTAGCTGTGATGAGGAGAGCACGTGTGGGGGACTGTGACTCTGGTATATCGGCACGTATGTGATAAGTGGAGTGTGGGGGAGCGGGGCAGGGAAGGAGTTACGTGTGTGATTATTTGTCTGCAGGAGCAAGGGGGGTTGTTAGAGGGTGATGACATGCGACGGACGGGAAAATACATTTGCACGCCAGTGTGTGGGGCCTGTTTGAGGGCCTATGCACAATAGAGGGTCTGAGGTGTGAAGTCTGTGAGTGGTAGGGGTGTGGGCTCGTGGATACTGCTCAATGATCCTTGTCTCCATGACGTTACTTTGTTTCCATTTTCTTTTTTCCCTTGTGACTATCTTATTTATCTTATACGGTCCGTATGATTTATATAATGGATTGTTGATCTGTCTACTGGAGTATATGCTCCACGAGGCCAGAGCCCACGTCTGTCTTGTGCGCTGATGCAACATCAATTCTTTAGAACGGCGCACGGCATGAGTAAATAAATGGGTGCAGGGCTGCCATGGCAGTGGGGTGCCTGTGCCTCTGAGTGTATGGAAGATGGTGGTAGAGAATTTTCTAGAACAATGGAAATGAGATTACAGAGCTCTCTATCTGTGAGTTAGTGAAGAGGTGAAGGGAGGCTTGCAGAGGTGACGGGCATTGAGTGGGATTGTGCACTGCGTACACGTGAGCAGGCACTGGAAGCGTGAGTGTGTACTTGAGGGTGTGTGGTTGGGGGCAACGTGCAGGGAGAAGACGTGGGTGTATTTCTGTTTGACTGAATGTCATTTACAATCTCCATTGACTCCCTGGGGTGTATCTGTCAGGCACTGACTCCCCCAGGTTCCAGGGACCTGACCCTCTGTTGGGTCCTCCTCAAGGAACCTGTCTCCACAGTGGGGTCTCAGGAGCCGTAATTGCCTAGTAAGCACAGGCTCACAGGTGGGGTTAAGGGAGAGGATAGAATTCTGTCTTCTTAAGTGGTCCCTCAAGCGAGAAGCAGGACTTCTTGGATACCTGTAAAATGTGGGTCTCAAACATGACAGTGTAGGGGCGCCTGGGTGGCTCAGTCGGTTAAGCATCTGCCTTCAGCTCACGTCGTGGTCCTGGGGTCCTGGGATGGAGCCCACGTCAGGCTCCCTGCTCAGTGGAGAGTCTGCTTCTCCCTCTTCCTCTGCTGCTCCCCCTGCTTGTGCTCTTTCTCTCTCTCCGTCAGATAAATGAATAAATAAAATCTAAAAAAAAAAAATTAAATATGAGAGCCTAAAGGCCAGGTGGCTTTGTCTGTATCAGTTGTGTGCTGTGGCTGTATGTGTGTGTGTGTGTGTGTGTGTTCTCTCAAAGAGCCAAGGCTTTCTCTCTCAGGTCCTGGAAACACTTTCTAAGATCGGAACAATTATATTCTGAAGGTGTAAATGTCCTTCAAGTTCAGGTCCTTGCTCTTGAACTGGAGAGGCTCATTTTCCTCTAGTTATTTCTGAAGAATTGTGCTTTTGCTTGTCTTCTCTAGTTTTGCTGACAAGAGCTCAGAGTGCCTGCTAATTCTTTTGGCCAGCTCTAGAATCAGAGCAGCTTGGGGCACCTTCCTCCTCGTCTGAATGACCTCATAACCCTGTTTATCTTGAGTTCCATCTATTTTCACTTTTTGGAAAAAATGATCTGGGCACTTTGGAGCTTTTAGGTTTAGGACCCACCTTTCTTTTTTCTTCTCCTGTGTCCTTGATGTAGCTGGAGGGCAGTTGATTAACTGCAAAGAACTACGCTAGAGTTTCAAGGGTAATATGACGCTCAAATCGGCTACCTGAGCAATGTGGGGAAAAATATGTTTCCTGGAAATCTTCAATTAGATGGTTTGGCCTAAAATTTACTAAGTGTCAGGCACTGTAAAAGGTACCTTCCCCGTCCTCCTTCTTTAACCTACTATGTGAAAAGCATTGCCTTAGCTGAAAGTGGAATGGGAAGTGGCAGAGAGAGATTCTAAAAACAACAACAAAATCAACAAGTAAAAGGGGCGCCTGGGTGGCTCAGTCATTAAGCGTCTGCCTTTGGCTCAGGGCGTGATCCCAGCGTTGTGGGATCGAGCCCCACATCAGGCTCCTCCGCTATGAGCCTGCTTCTTCCTCTCCCACTCCCCCTGCCTGTGTTCCCTCTCTCACTGGCTGTCTCTATCTCTGTCAAATAAATAAATAAAATCTTTAAAAAAAATCAACAAGTAAAAAATATGCGTGGTTTAAGGGAAGAGATTCTTGAAAGAATAGCACCCAAATGACAAATTTGAACCATCATCACCATCAGCGTCACCATTAGTCATTCCCCTTACCAATAACCTTACCCTTAACCTGTAAAGCTTACAGAATGTGAATCATTGGGTTCTCTTCTTCTTCTCTTAAATTCATACTAAAAAGGTAAATGATTTTTAAAAAGGTAAACGATTATTGGCCCACCCTAAATCTTGGCCTCTCCCATGTGGGTTTCATGGAACACAGATTTTATGGGGTCACTCCTCTGCCCAAGACCATCCAACTGCCCAGTCTGAATTCAGATCAGCTCTTCTGAGAGCCAGTAAGACCGTGCCCTGGCCTCATTTGGTGTAAATCTCATCTCCATGTGAATTCCCCATCTAGTGCATACCAGATGGTGCCAGGCTGTGTGACTTGGGGTGCAGAGGTGGGAAAGAACCACAGAGCCCCATTTCTGACCTCAAGAACCTCATGGTCCAGCAGGAGAGGCGAGGCGTAGCACAAATGGCAGCAGCCAAGTCTGGGTTGGGTGGAGGGTGGTCCTGAGAGGGTTAAAAGAAGATGCTTCTGGGACTGAGCCTAGAGGATGGGGCAGGAGTGTTCCAAGAGGCTATGCGGTTACAGAAAGGAATGGGGTCCTCAGCCATGTCCTCTGGCTTGGTCATCACACATGTTCTAACCTCTTGGCATTCACTGATACATTTCTGTTCCTAGAAAGGTCTGTCGTCTCTTCCCTTACTCATCCAAATCCTCCCTCCTTTGCAAAGACCAGATCTATTGTCTGCTTTGCCATGAAGCCTTCCCCAGCCACTGGGACCCGTTCTCTCTCGCTCTCCTCCCTGAGCTCCCCAGTCCAGACCATCATGCTCAATATTACTTTTTTTTTTTTTTGGCAATGGTCTTGTTTCTCTACCAGGAAGAAAACTCCGAGGGAAGGGAGCCCAGTTCTTGTCCTTGGTAAAAGCGAGACAGAGTCTAGAGAGCAGACCTTGTGATATTTAAGAGCACATTCTTGAAAGCCAGACTCTGAGAGCTAAGACTGGGAGGACCCTTGTGTTTACCAAATGTGTCACTTTCAGAAAGTTACGACATTTCCCGTGCCTTGGTTTACTCATCGGCAAAATGGGAATGATGAAATAGAGTTGTTGCCAGAATTAAATAAGTTTATACGTGTAGGGCCTGTAGAACAGTGCCTGAGAAGCGGTACGCACTAAATAAATGTTGCTTGTTGTTATTATGGTCTGAGTTATGAGCCCCTCTGCTCTTTTATAGATGAAGAGGCTCATAGAGGGAAAGGGAACTTCCTGAGGTCACTTAGACAGTTACGGCTGGCAAGGGACAGAGCTGAGACAGAACTTGTGTGTCCTAACTCCCAGCCGGGGTTCTTGGGGCATCATCATGTCACAGGTCCTAGCCCAACCAACCATGTTTGTTGAGTGACTGATTGACCAGTGAGCCCAGCCAGGCGCTCCCGAAGAACCGGTTGGACGTGAGAAGAGAACAGCTGATCTGGTCCAAATCCTGGTGGTCTGAGCTCTCCCCTCTCCCCCATAGAACCACTAACCCAGCCTTTGGGGAAGACATTGCTTGTGGCCTAGAAGAAAGGAAGTCAGGCTAGTTTGAAATTAATGATCTCGGATTGGGTTTTAAAGCCCCACCTTCTTCTCTCTCCGTCTTCTGTTACAACCTAGAGGCAACTTGGCTTTTGCCAGCTTAAGAAACAGCTCCATTTAAAAGTCATTAGTTTTTTAATTGCAGAGAGATTGCACTCCTGCTGCCTGGCTGCGGGCCCTCACTTTGTACCAGGTACCTGGGAAGCGATGTGCCAGGCAGCCAGCCATGTTCCGATGCCTCGCAGAGCAGAGCTGGCCTGTGCTCTCCCTAAGCCAGCCCAGGCCCTTACCCGAAGCTTCTCCTCCTGTCTCAGTTACCCAGATATGTAGCTGGGGAGGCAGAAGTGATCCGACAGTCTATTCCCTCCTCGATCACAGACTTGGCTGTGTGAGCTCGGGCAAGTTCATGTGATTCTCTGGACTGTAGTCTCTTGGTGACCGTAAGCACCCTTTACTGGATGTCTTTAATCCATTCAGTTCAAGCCCATCCAAATGCATCTAACAACCCAGCAGAGAAGATTTTTTTTTATCCATTTCCTATGCCAGGAAGCAGGCTCCGAGAGGTGAAGTGACTTGTCCAAGGCCACATAGGTGATATGCAGAGAAGCTCAGACTCAAAGCGGTGTGGCCGGTAGGAAGAGCTAGAAAAACCGTGATGTTAATCCAGATTCTGCCAGTACTGATGGGGTATCCTGGAGCAAATTCTTTCTGCCAAGTGGCGAAGCATTTCGTATAAAAAAGAACTTTATATTTAATATTCTATGGTGTGGTGCTTCCCAAACATGCCTACACATCTGACTCACTGCCAGAAGCTTCATAAAAAACAGATTCTTAAACCTTGATCCAGGCCTGGAGAATCCCAGATCTCTGTGGACGGGACCTGGGAGTCTGAGACTGAGCGAGCTCCCATCTGACACGTGGAAGGATGTGCAAACCCCTGCGGGTCCCCTAGTTCTTGGACTCGATGGGACCGTGCCTGTGCGAGTCAAGCAGCAGGATAGAGCTGTAACAGACACGTCCCAAATTTTGTTGCATGACTCAACACAAGTGCATTTTCCGCTCCGGTACCGTCTGCTGCCAATGCGGGTGCCTCTCCGGAGCAGCTGGCCTCCACATGGTGGCTCCCATCGCAAGCTGTCTTGACCTACGGCCCTGCTGTGACAACGCGTGCTTCTGGAACGCTCCCTGGCAGGGAAGAGAGCCCTGGCCACGGGCTACTCCTGCCCCAAAGGAATGCACGTCACTTTGGCTTATATTTCCTTGTTCAAAGTAAGCCCTGCTCATTAGAAATCACGTAAAGGGAGCAAATAAGGGCAGTCATCCCCGTGTGTCCCAGACTGGTCAACACTGGTAAACAGTAGGCATGTCTATTGCCATGACCCGATCGAGCTGCTCAGAAAATGCTTTCCTGTTCACCTGGATGCATGGATGGGGATCAGAAGGAAGGCCAAGGGCCCAGGAATGATTCTCGGGAGATGTCATAGCCACTCATTCGCTCGTTCATTCATTCATTCATTCGTTTGTTCCAAAAACACTCTCTGAGCTCCTGCTGTGTGTTTGGCACCCAACCAGGGACTAAAGAAACAAAGAGGAGTCACACACAGGCTTCCAAACTTAGGGCATCCAGCCAAGTGCGGCAGGCACACCTGTAAACGGATAATGAAGACAAACAGCCACAAATACCACCTGAAGACAAGAGCAGAAAAGATTTTCCAGACGGGGGAACAGTGTGTGTGAAGTCATGGAAACGGGAAACAGTTTAGGGTGCTCTTGGGTCCGTGACATTTTTGTATGACTAGGGCCTTGGGAAAGAGAGAGAAAAGTCTGAAATAGAGAAGTCTGGGCAGGGCTGTAAAGATAAAGGTCAAGGGAGAGGGTGGAAACACGGCGGGGGGGTGGGTAGGGGGAGGCCCGGGGACAGTGGGAGACCCTCAGGGGCACCATACCTTTTCACTGCTTTCTTTGTGTCCTTTTGTTGTGGTGGAAAACACTTTGGTTTGGGACAGACCTGGTTTACAGAAGCAATCCCCCAATGATTGGGTGACTTTGGGCAGGGCACCCGACGTCCCTGGACTCAGTCACACCACTTGTAAAGTAGGTGTCCGTGCAGTCGTGGGGGGTCCCACTCTGGTCCCTCTTCAAGAGAGAACCCGCTGTGAGGAGTGGCGTTGGCTGACAGCTCCACTTGTCACACCTTCTGGACCCGTGGTGGAGGTGATGTCAGGCCATTCCCAGCCGAGGATTGAGCACGGGGCAGGGAGTATGGTTGGGCACTCCTGCCCTCCATGGGACTCCTCTCACAGCCCGTCTTTGCTCTGGGGCTGCCACAGCCTTGCTGAGACTTTCTCCCAGCTGCACCTCAGCCCTTGGCCCTTCCTACCCAGACCTCCACCCCCCCCTTCAGAGGTGCCAGACCCACATCTTGGTCTGTGACCTTCCACGTCTACTCCTGTGCTCTTCCTTCTACCCTCCGTAGGCCTTTACCCCAGTGAATGCCTTGTGCTTCTGGTTCCTTCTTGGCTGTTGCTTCCTGGAGAAGACTAACTGGCCCAGTATCGTGCCAGCACCGTGAGTCTGAAAGAGCATTAAAGGACATACAGTGGGGGGTGTACAATGGGTAGACAACGTGTGCTAGTCTCTCTTCTCATGAGCTCATTTCTCCTTGTACTTAGAGGAACACATTGTGGTGAAAAGGGCTAGACTAGACTTGGAATCCTCTGGTTTGGGTTTCAAATTCTGTCTTTGTCTAGTCTTTAGCTATGTGAATATTATGCAAAAAGTTATCCTTTCTGAGCCTCAGTTTCCTTATGATTAAAAAATGGATAGCATCGGGGCCCTGGCTGGCTCAGTGGATTGAGTGTCCGACTCTTAATGTCAGCTCAGGTCATGATCTCAAGGTCATGAGATTGAGCCCCGTGTCCAGCTCTGTGCTCAGCATGGAGTCTGCTTGAGATTCTCTCTCTCTCTCCCTTTCCCTCTGCCCCCCCATCCCCCATGTGCACTCTCTCTCAAAAAAAAAAAAAAAAGCATCTATTTTCAAGAGCAGTTCTGCATGATTAATTAAAAGGCCATATTAAAATGGAAGGTCAGATGTTTTGTTGACCATCCCTCTGAACTCTTTTTCTCCTGAAAACATCCCTCCATTTTTCTCCATCTCCTCCCCCATGCTTCTTTCCTTTCTACTTAAAAGTCACATGCTCATTCGTGGCCAGAAGAGCCTGGGCTTTGAGTAGGCATTAGGCTTGCACTAACCTGTGCACCTACCTACCGGTCAGACTTCGTGTCCAGCTGTGAAATTTGCTCAAAATTGGTTTGGACTTGAGGCCTTGGCAGGGTCCCCAAGCAGAACAAGTGAGGTTCATTCAGGAATTGTGCACCTGAATTGTGAACCTACGCTGTGCCAAGCTGGGGATCAGGGAAACTGACATGCAGGGACGTGGTTCAGACTTCGAGTCAGTTACAGTCAAGGGGAAGAGCTCGACTATCACCACTGATACTGGCCTCCTTTCTGTCCTTCGCACCAGCCTGGTATCCTCGCACTCGTGCCTCCCTCTGCCTGGAATGACCCTTTTTTAATTCATTGAATGATGGACTCCTTTTTTCCTTCATATCTCAGTTCATGGGTCATCTCCTAGACAGACCTTCCCTGATCACCAAGCCCCAGATAACCTTGGTCAGACCATGCTATCTGCTTTCCTCATAACATTGATTAGGCATCTTGGAAAGATCTTGTGTGCTTATCTGTTTTTTTGCTTCGTGGCAGTCACCAACCCTCTACGCCTTCCAAAAGAACATGAGCTGCTTGAGGGCAAGGATCCTGTCTGTCTTGCTCACCTCAGTATGTGTTCTTGGACCTGAAAGGAGTCCTAGTATCTCCATAAGCATTTGCTGAATAAATCAATTTATTAACAAATTACTCTTTACCATGAACATAACAAGGTCATTTTGTTTCCAGTAGGAAAATGCATCGTAGATGTTCCCATTATGTGGGATGAACTAGACTAGATGAAGGCAACTGTAATACAGCTTAGTTCTTTCTCCCTTTGGCCTCCAAGCCTGCTCATGGGTGAGTTCTTACCCTGACCCTGCAGGACATCTTATGTGGGTACCATAGCTTTTTGAGTTCTTAACATTCTCAGGAATAATTTCATTTTGGCAAATAACTATCTAATCCAATCTAGTGTTTTAGGTTAAACGATGAGAAATTGTCAATATTTGATCATTTTTATGTATATAAATGACAATTTCACATGATGCAAATGAATAATGCAGTGTAAAGCCAAACATGATTCACATTTAATTCATCCCCTACCTCAGCTTGCAAACTGGTCCCCAGTGGGGACAGAAGGTGTGGTTGACTTCTTGTCTTTCTCTTGATATCCTTCTACTCCACTGGCCACCTGCTGCTTCTGTCACCATTAGGGTCAGCTCAAATGAAGAAGGAATCTGGGAGGGGAGCATAGTTTTATGTGGCTGATTGCATAAAGCTGGTTGGGGTCTAAGCTTGGTGAACAGTTAAAACTGACTTTTCTTTCTTAGATCACTTTTGTGTGTTTTCCTTGGAATCTTCCAGCGGGGCAATTCCTTTACTGGAATCAGTGCATTCTCTGGGGGACAAGCTTGTGTCTCCCATTAGCCCTTGGTCTTCTGGGAGTCTGTCCTCTGATTGGGTGCCAGTGCTTCCCCCCGGACAGAATCCTCCCGAGATGCTCCAGGCAAGTTGCCTTAGTTGTGGCTGTTGTCTGGGCCAAGAAAATCCACAGCTGTGCCCCACCATCAGCAAAAGGATGGCTTTCATGTGCTAGAATTCTACTCATAGTCAGCTCACAGCTGCTCACGCCATCCTAATCTTCCCTTAGTCCTGGAGGGACACAGGCCAAGTGCTCTGTGTGGTCCCATTAACCCTCCCTCATCTAATTTAATGTCAAGAGGTACAGCCCTTGACATTTCCAGCTTGAAGGGAAAGAGGAAGAGAGACCCTACAGCACTCCAACAGCCCTCTTCAAAGGGCTCTGTTCTCCAAATACCTCCAATTCAACATTTTTTACAGGCTGGAGATAAGTGATCTTGGTGGCAGAACCAATTTTCTCACATCCTTTCCATGTCCCATGTAGGGGGTATGGCATCTCATTTTAGGATATGGGGGTACCCATCATCCATTATGCTAGGTCTCTGGGACCTCTGTTGAAACTCTGAGACAACAGGGAGGGCTGCCTTTGACATTGGGTTTTATTTATACAGAGTTGTTGATCAAATCAGACTTGCCAGTCCTTCTGTTTCAGAAATGACAGCACAGCACAGGCAATTCTGCAAAGTACAGCTCTTTCTGAGCCCATTAGATGAAGATTCGGGAAACAACTTGGCTCTCTGTTAGAAGGTTTTGATCAGCTTGGCCTTTGAAAAAAAAACGGATTACAAGAGCACTGCGTGATCACTACTGCGAGGGGGACCTTCAAAGTCAGTTTTCTGCTAGGAAAGGTCACACAGAAGTATATTGACTAACTGACCAACCACTCACAGGGCCGAATCACTTAAACATGGCAGCTGCTGACAGAGTTTGACAAAGATCAAACGATGTATCTACTTTTTCCTAAATGGTATCATACAAAGAATCCAGACCTCATGAGGAACAGTGAAAAGCACAGTAAAGTTCTAGAGTTACTGACTTCCACCCACACACAGACCATGTGGTGTAATTGCTTAGAGACCAGACTTTGGTGTCAACACAGACCCGCGTTTGAATTCCTGCTTCCCCACGTACTGAGTGCAATTGGTCAAATTTCAGGTGTCCGGAAACCCTACTTTACACTGTTTATGTGAACATTAAACAAGATCGTTTCTAGCGCTGTGTTTTGAACATATTAAGTACTTAATATATATTACCTATTATCACCAAAATAGTTTTTATTATCAGCATGGTAATTGTGGGCCCAAGAGTCAAACAACTTGGGTTTGAATCTCAACTCTGCTATTTACCAGCTATGTGGCCTCGTCCATAAAACATGGTATTAATAAAACCTATCTCATAGGGCTGTGGAAAATGCTAACCTGAGTTAATTAATGTAGAACGCATAGATTAACGCCTAGAACATCGAAGACTCCCGGCGATTGTTAGCGGTTACTGTGGTTACTAAGGCCCCCTTTGTCATCCCTTTCCCCAGGAAATCTATCGATTGGAAAATTTGGTCTCTGCAACCACGGAAGGAATACTTAACTTCTTTCCTCTCCTACCGCTTCCCTAAAAGGGATCAAAGACATTCATGGTTGCAAATTAGGATTTCTGATTAGGAGTAGGGGTGGGGCAAGGCAGCAATGTGCTCAGACTCATTTCAGTGAAATGAAGTCTCAGCAAAGACTTGGGGCACTTTTGTTAACAATGAAGCATTATCCTTCCGATGACCGCTTTTGAAATTTTTTTTATTATGTTATGTTAGTCACCATAGAGCGCTTCATCAGTCCCCGATGGAGTGCTTAAAACGACCCCAAACTTACAAAAACTTTTACAAACACATACAGGTGTCTTATTTTCTAAACCGTTTGAGAGTAGGTTGGCAGACTGATGTCCAATTTACCCCAATACCTTAGTGCATATTTCTTACAAACAATGACATTCTCCTCCAGAAGCAGAACACATCCCTCGAATCAGAAAATCAGCATTAATCCATCACCACCAGCCACTCAAGTTTCTCCAATTGTCCCAATAATTTTCCTGAGAGCTAAAGGACCATTAATCACGCCTTGCATCTACTTTTGTGTGATTTTTGTCTTTCAGTCATTTCGAGATTTTCATGACTTTGAAGATTTTGAAGAGTACAGATCATTTGTTTTGTAGAATGTCTCTCTTTTGGGGCTTATATTCTATTTCCTTATGATTAGATTCAGGTTATGCTTCATTGGCAGAAATATTGTAGAAGTGATGTTGCGTTTTTCTCATCGCATCCCACCAGGTGGTGGGTGAGTCCATTTGCTTCCTTTGATTCCTTGATTAAGCCTGTGTCTGCCAGGCTTCCCCACCTTCAAGTCACTCCTCTTCCTTTTATAACCAGTAAGTATTTGATGGGAATATTCACTATGTAAATACACCATTGTCATCAAACTTTTAAATTATTTTTATCAGTGCAGATTCATGCTTTCCTATTTTATTCAGTGTGTTATAATCTATTACTGTTATTACTTATTTCCTTACTCAGATTATCCCCAGTTTGGCCAGCAGCGTTCCATTCAAGCTTGGTTTGTGCCCCTTTTATTTCTCTCTGCCGCAAGATGGTTTCTTCTCATCTTGTAATCTCATCCCTGCCCCACCCCTGAAATTAGCTAATTCCCAGTGAGTTCCAGTTTCTTTTAGTGGAGAATGGTATTAAGAAACCAAGATATGGGCTCTAGGTGTGCTCATTGCTATTGGGGTAATATTGCTCCCAGATCTTCTCAGTGGACAGAGCCAAGAAATGTATGTTTGTATATCCACACGTTCACTTTTCTATCTATCTAGATAAAAAACCATGAATTTGCTCCAGCTGTACTCCAACACTATGGTTTTCATTTTAATTTTCTTTCTAGATTTGTATCTCCTTTCTCCAAATGGTTTCCACTGTCCCTAGTTTATTTACTTATATTTGGTCAATTCTTCCTACACAACTAATCTCCCATCTCCACTGCCTCTCCCAGAGCAAATGGGCCCTTCATTCCATTTGAATTCCAGTACCCCATGTGGGGCCACCACACTGTATGGACACCTGCCTTCCCCTGCTAGATCTTGGAGACCCCTGCACTCAGCCACCCCCACACATAGGTGTACTCTTGAGGATTATGCTTTCAGTTTGGCACCTGCTGCCAGGCACCCCTCCTCACTTTGCTCATGCTCTCACTCTGTGCTATAACCTACTCCCACCAACCTATCCCACATGATGCTCCCCAGGGACTGTCCTTTCTGAGGATTATACACTTCATCCTGCTAAGGTTCTGAATTCCCAGGCTGGGTAGCTGCCCCTCCCCTCCTGAATGGAGACCCTTCTCACCCCACTTGGGCTGCTCCTCTTTGTGGATGCCCCCATTAGCACACTTGGGATGACTCTTCCTGGCTTGGACAATATTTCTACATGCTCCAGGCCCTGACACTTCACATCAAGCTGCTTCTTTGCTTGGTCAGGCTCAACATATTCTGCTTGGACAGCCCGCACATACAGTCTTCACCCACTCCCTGGGCTCAGCCCCTCACTCCAGGGCACTGCACTCTCTCCCTTGCAGATGCTGATGCCTACCCTCTTCTGTCCCATCTGATAGACTTAGGACTGAATTATTCAGCAAGGACAGGGAAGTCAAGGGGAAGGGAAGAAGAGGGGGAAGAAGAAAAATGGAGAAATATTTGGGGAAAAAATTGATCTTTACCAATCAAACTCTGTGCAAATATGTGCATAAATTAATAACAATGTTAGATCCTTGAATACTTTGAGAAGTATCATTTTAAAAAATTATAGACTTTAAAAAAGTTATTTCAAAGTATTTTCATGCTGACAATGTCTTCAAATATGTAATAGACCTAAGTCTATTGATTCATCTTTCAAATGGGATTAAAGTCCTATCCCAACCAATGTTGCAGAGTTCCATAGGGATCAAAGGAGAAAATAAATGTGAAGTCCCTATTCAAAATTTAAAGTGCCATCTGAGGGGAAAGAATAAAAGACCCACGATAGTGCCTCCATTTTCCACACACATACACAGGAGCAACTCTATTCCAGTAACTGTCATTACTGTTCTCTAAGAAGAAAAGTCCAGGGCACAATCCATCCTTCTTCCTTTCCTATCTTCCCAAAGATGTAGAAGGATCAAGGTCACAACATTCACCCATTGAGGAGGAAGAGTGGGAAGGAGGGGGCTGACCTGGGTTGCTTCATTCCAGACTATTTTGGGAGAACCAGGATCCTAATAGGTAGCACTTTCAAGGAAATGGAAAGATTAGATAGTGCACACATCCTCCTTTTCCTTCCTACTGCAAGTCAGTGTTGACACAGCCTCACATCTTTCTTTCTCTCTCTTTTGGATGCTCTCATTTCTTCCAAGAGACAGAATGTAGCCCATTGATATTACCCTAGACAAAGAGATCTGTGGGCAGCCTTAGCAAGCTTGGCTCTCCACCATGGGGCAAACGTTCTTTTTTCCCCCAGATCCTTTTCCTGGGGTGCCTCTAGGTTCATTGAAATAAGTAGGATACATATTTGAACAATGGGAGGAAATACACACACCAGGCCTTTGGCGTCATTGGTTCAAGGTTTCATTCATTCATTCATTCATTCATTCATTCATTCATAAGTAGGCTCCACTCCCACCATGGAGTTCAACACGGGGACGACCCTGAGATCAAGACCTGAGCCAAGATTCTGAGTCAGAAATTTAACCCAGTGAGCCACCCAGGTGCCCCAACCAAGGTTATGTTTAAAGCTTACAAGTGTAGGAGAAAAGGACAGTCTACATGTGGCTGAGTGTTGCTTATTAGAGTTCAACTCTAAGTTTCCTGCTTTGTTCTTCTTTCTTTGTATATGTTGTTCTTCTAAGACCTATAGGAAGGAGATGTGGCTGGTCCAAGCTAGGGCTTGGATACTCTTGGGTTCTCTTCATTTACTCAGTAACTATATACCAGGCTCCTCTGTGCTAGATACTCTTTAAAGATGCTGATATACAGTGGTGAGCATATAAGTTATGGGTCTTCTCCTCTGAAACTTTGAGTCAAAGGAAGGAGATAGACCTTAAACAAGGAAACCACGTGTATAATTACAAATCACATCACTTGAAGATATGGCATTTAACCTAGATAGAAACTACTCAGGTAGAGTTCTAAGAGCATATATGAGGCAGAAACAATAGCATGTGTAAACGTCCTGGGGCAAGAAGGAATTGGATAGATTCAAGGGACTAAAAGCAGGGTCCAGTGCTTCGAAAGCCATGAATAAGGTGGAAATAGAAGCATGAAATTAGACTGGAGTCATGGGCAGCTGCCAAATCATCATGCTGGTCTTGTAGGCTGGTAAGAATTTCCGACTTTATCCTAAATAAATGAGAACCATTGAAAGATCTAAGCAGAGGAGTGACATAATTTATTTTAAAGATATTCTTGCTACTTTGTAGAAAATGAGTTGAAAAGAAGCAAGATTAAAAGGCAATAGGCCATTAAGGAGCTCTTGCAGTCATCCAGGTGTGAAATGATGCCAGCCTGTCTGAGAGTGAGAGCAGAAACGTTCCCATCCTTCACCCTCAGCAGCTTCAGGCCAGGCTGAAGGTGGTAGGCCTGTAAGAGATCTGAAGACACGACTTCAGGCCCATTAGATCCATCTCCTAACTTTTGGTCAAACCAGCCAGAGTAAAATATGATTTTTCCCTCATCCAAGAATCAAACTCATTATCCTCTGTAATAGCTGGGGATCGTCACCAGTTCATCACCCTATTATACATCTTATAGAGGGCGTCCGAGGCAGATGGCCTCTGAGATGGCCCCAGCCATGAACCATGCTTCTTAGTGTTCATGCAAGAGCACACAATCGAGTGTGAGCTGGACTTGCTAATTCTCTTCTAGTGAGCAGAATACAGGAGAAGGATCATGTGCCACTTCAGATTTTGCTCACTCTGAGGGAAGCCAGCTGCTCTATGGTGAGCCACTCTCTGAAAAGGCCACATGACATGGAAGTAACATCTCCAGCCAGTAGCCGGTGAGGACCTGAAGTCCACCAAGCAGCCACTTGAACACCCAAGGGAGCTTGGCAACTGATCCTCCCCCATCAAGGCTTGACTATGGGCCTGGTGAACACCTTGACTGCAGCCGTGTGATGGACACCAGAGGCACCCAGCTAAGGTGCATGCAGAGGCCTCAGCCACAGGAACTGCGAGATAACCCATGTTTGTTTGTCCTCAACTGAAAGTTCTGGGGCAATTTTTTGGCACAGCAATGAATACCTGATACAGTAGCATTATGAAATGCCTCTTGTATTTGGAATTGCCTCTAAAAACGATCTTCGTGTTCACACATCAGTCTTCTACAGCCACGTGAGTGAGTCCATTCCTATCAGGACAGTAGTCACAAGCTACAGAGGCAAAATTTTCCTGCAGACAGATCCAGAAAAACCCTGGAGACCAATGTCCAAACCTCTCAGATAGGAGTAAGTAGAAATTCAGAGAGGAGCTAGATCTTTCAGCTCACTGATTTAGTGCATGGATAATGTCTTTGGTCTTGTAATGTCCAGATTGATTTAGCAGTTAAGTATTGTAGCTTTCAGGGCAATGAGCCACAATCACTGATCAGACACTAACAGGTGATATTCAGAGTATTGGCAGTGTATTATTTTCCTGTTGCTCTTGTAACCAATAAATCACAAACTTAGTGGTTTAAAAGAGCATAAATTTATTGTATTACAGTTCTGGAGGTTGGAAATCTGAAAGGAGCCTCTCTGGGTTGAAATCAAGATGTTGGCGGAACTGAATTTGTTGTCTGATTGCTGATGCAAGGACTCCTGGTACTATGTTGAACAATAGTGGCAAGAGTGGGCATCCTTGTCATGTTCCTGATCTTAAGGGAAAAGCTCTCAGCTTTTCCCCATTGAGAATGATATTTACTGTGGGCTTTGCATAGATGGTTTTTATGAAATTGAGGAATGTTCCCTCTATCCCTACACTCTGAAGAGTTTTAATCAGAAAAGGATGCTGTATTTTTTCAAATGCTTTTTCTGCATCAATTGAGAAGATCATATGGTTCTTGTCTTTTCTATTATTAATGTGTTCTATCACGTTGGTTGATTTGCAAATGTTGAACGACCCTTGCATTCTAGGAATAAATCCCACCTGGTTGTCATAGATAATCCTTTTAATGTACTGTTGGATCCTATTGGCTAGGATCTTGTTGAGAATTTTGCATACTTTATGTGGAAAACCCAAAAGACTCCACCCCCAAATTACTAGAACTCACACAGCACTTCAGTAATGTGGCAAGATACAAAATCAATGCATAGAAATCAGTTGCTTTTCTATACACTAACAATGTAACTAAAAAGAGAAATTAGGGAATTGATTCCATTTACAATAACCAAAAACCATAAGATACCTAAGAATAAACCTAACCAAAGAAGTAAAGGATCTATACTCTAGAAACTACGGAAGACTTATGAAAGAAATTGAAGAAGACACAAAAAGCTGGAAAAACATTCCATGCTCATGGATTGGAAGAATAAACATTGTTAAAATGTCTATGCTACCCAGAGCAATCTACACTTTTAATGCCATCCCTATCAAAATACCAATGGCATTTTTCAAAGAGCTGGAACAAACATCCTAAAATTTGTATGGAAACAGAAAAGACCCCAAATCACCAAGGAAATGTTGAAAATGATAAAGCTGGGAGCATCACGTTGCCAGATTTCAAGCTATATTACAAAGCTGTGATCACCAAGACAGCATGGTACTGGCACAAAAACAGACACATAGATCAATGGAACAGAATAGAGAGCCCAGATATGGACCCTCAACTCTATGGTCAACTAATCTTCGACAAATCAGGAAAAAATATCCAATGGAAAAAAGACAGTCTCTTCAATAAATGGTGCTGGGAAAATTAGACAGCTACATACAGAAGAATGAAATTCGACCATTCTCTTAGGCCATACCCAAAGATAAACTCTAAATGGATGAAAGACCTCAATGTGAGATAGGATCCATCAAAATTCTAGAGGAGAATTTGGCAATAACCTCTTTGACATTGGTCACAGCAACTTCTTTCAAGACATGTCTCCAAAGGCAAGGGAAACAAAAGCAGAAATGAACTTTTGGGATTTCATCAAGATAAAAAGCTTCTGCACAGTGAAGGAAAGAGTCAACAAAACTAAGAGTCAACCCACAGACTGGTAGAAGATATTTGCAAATGACATTACAGATAAAGGGCTGGTATCCAAGATCTGTAAAGAGCTTCTCAAACTCAACACCCAAAAAACAAACAATCAAGTCAAAAAATGGGCAGAAGACAGGAACAGACACTTCTCCAAAGAAGACATGCAAATGGCTATTAAAAACGTGAAAAAATGTTCAGCATCATAGCCATCAGGGAAATTCAAATCAAAACCACATTAAGATACCACCTTACCAGTTAGAATGGCAAAAATTAACAAGGCAGGAAACAACAAATGCTGGAGAGGATGCAGAGAAAAGGGAAACTTCTTACACTGTTGGTGGGAATGCAAGTTGGTACAGACACTTTGGAAAACAGTATGGAGGCTTCTCAAGACATTAAAAATAGAGCTACCTTACGACCCAGCAATTGCACTACTAGGTATTTACCCCAAAGATACAGATGTAGTGAAGAGAAGGGGCACATGAACCCCAATGTTCATAGCAGCAATGTCCAGAATAGTCAAACCGTGGAAGGAGCCAAGATGCCCTTTAACAGACGAATGGATAAAGAAGATGTGGTTCATATATACAATGGAATATTACTCAGCCATCAGAAAGGATGAATACCCAACATTTGCATCAACATGGACAGAACTGGAGGAGATGATGCTAAGTGAAATAAGTCAAGCAGGGAAAGACAATTGTTATATGGTTTCACTTATATGTGGAACATAAGGAATAGCACAGAGGACCACAGGGGAAGGGGGGGGGAACCGAAGGGGAAAAAGTCAGAAGGGAGAAAAACCATGAGAAACTCTGGACTCCGGAGACAAACTGAGGGTTTCAGAGGGGAGAGGGGTGGGGGATGGCTTAGCCCTGTGATAGGTATAAGGAGGGCACATATTCCAGTGAGCACCGGGTGTTATATGCAAATAATGACTCACGGAACACTACATCAAAAACTAATGAAGTACTGTACGGTGACTAACATAATAAAAAAAAATAGGGTGAAAAAAGAAGGAACTGAATTTGTTTCTGGAAGCTCTAGGGGGAAATGTATTTTCTTGCTTTTTCCAGCTTCTAAAGACTGCCCACACTCCTTGGTTCCTGACCCCCTTCTGTCTTCAAAGCCAGCAACGGCAAGCTGAGTCTTACGTTTTGTCACTCTGACACACTGTCTCTTCTGTCTCTTCTCCATTTAAAAGCTCTTGTGATTACATTAAGCTCACGTGGAGAATCCAGGATAATGGGCCAATCTCAAAGTCATCTGATCATCAGCCTTAATTCTGTCTACAACCTTACTTCTTCACCATGCATAGTAACATAGTCACGTGTTCCAGGTATTAGGATGTGGACATCTTTGGGGTGGGGGCATTATTCTGACTATCACAGGCACCTTCCCTCCACCTCCCTTGATACCTTGTCGATGGCTGTGGAAGTGTTGAGGTAACATCATAAGTTACCAAATCTATATGTTCTTCCCTCTTTCCCTTTAGAGTTAAATCTTCAACATGTCTCCTCAGGGTCCATTACCAGACAGACCATTGACTGAGTGTGTAACTAGACTTCCACTAGAGGTGTTTCCAACCTCAGGTACTGAGTCAGTAGGTGGCCCAGTGGGACTTTTGTGAACACTGAGATCCACGCTTGGAAACTCAAGTACATGCTGGCATATGCGTACACTTGGACTTTCCGCTGGCAGTGGACGGTGCCCAGGGTGGGGATGGCCATATGTCTTGCCATCCCAAGGACACATCTTGTCTTCGTTTTCTGTGGGGTCTTTGTTAGTGGCAAAAGCTCATTGGGCCAGTGAGACAAAGTATAAGATGGGAGAGGTAGAAGAAAATTTTCTTGGTTCAGGTGCATAATTCATGAAGCCTGACATTAATATTAATGATCCTGTCCACCAAAGTCAGGCAAATGAAATATGCAAAGGAAGATAAACTTGGAAGCTCAGAAACTTCAGGCCTTTCAGACTTAGTTCCCCTGAGGGTATAGCTGTAAGAATATAGCCAGATTTGTATAGCAAATTACAGCTTGCTGAGAACCTTCCCATTTATTAATTTGCATTATGCTCACGATAACCCTGTGAAGCAGGGGAGACAGGAAGGAACTTCCATTTTATGGATGGGGAAAGTGAGGACCCCACCCAAGTCATAGCTTGACAGAAGCAGAGTTGAGCTAGAATTCAGGTCATCTGATTCCAAATCCCACATCCTCTCTGCAACCTCCCTCTGCTATGTTAACTGTTACGTGATATAATTAAGATGACACACAAAACCCTTTCAATGTTAAATAAAGCAAAAACAGCAACAACACCACCAACAAGCAAAAGCCACTGTACCGAGAACATTTTATAACCTCTCCGTCTTGTACCATCGCTGTGTCTATAAAGTGAGGTATAAGTAGGGCTCACTGCATAAGTTTCTTGGGTGATTAAATGAAATAATGTACAAAGAAAAGTCAAATGGTGCCTGAAAATAGTAAACACTTAGTGAATGGCAGTTATTACAAGAACTAAGTAGCTAAATAACATGGCTTCCCAGGCAAAATGGTCTTTATTTACTTATTCATTCATTTATTCACTCAACCAATATTCATCGAGCCTCTTTTTTTTTTTTACCAGCTTTATTAACTGCTCATACTTAATGTAGACAATTTGATGAGTTGAACATATGCATATGCTTGTGAAGCCATCACCATAATCCAGGTAATATGCAGACATATTCGTTACCTCCAAAAATCCCTTGAGTCCCTTTTGTGTACGTAGGAACACCTAACATCTTAGCATAAGTATAGTTAATTATGGACACCGGGGAGAGCTTCTGCTGCACCCTACAAAGCTGTTCCCAACACCATGGTTACCAGAGTGAACAAGAGAGACAAAGACCCTCCTCCTTTACCTTTTAGTGCAGGGGGCTGACATTTAACAAATAAGAATAGTAGTCATCTGGTTTTTAAAAATGGAGATATTTAAGGCAGGATAAGGAGGGGTGTGAGTACCAAGAGGGCCAAGACAGTCCTCTCTGAGGAGGTGACATTAGATTCCTGTGGAGTGCAAGGGTGAGAGCCATAGGCTATGGCTCTTAGAGAAGGGTGGTCCAGCCATGGAAAATAGCCAACTCCAAGTTCTTGAGACAAGAGGTGTGCAGCAGCTCAACACGTTGGCTTGCACCTTGGGGATTTTCATGAAGTCTCAAACTCAAGGTGCCATGTGCTTCCACTTTCCACCAGCTCCCAAGCCCGCTGGGATTTACTTCCCACGTCTCTGCAAGGAGGCTCCCGGTAGAAGATAGAAGTTCATCTTCCATGTCTTGTTTCAAGACGTTGGCTTTTTGCCTGGAAGCTGGGTGTCTGAGTGCTCCATCAAACCCACGTCCTCTCGCTGCTTAGGCTCAACTGAAAAATCCCTCCTACGTCCCTACCATGGCACCGTTACATGCTAACTACCTGTGTATTTAACTCAACAAGTATTTACTAAGCATCTACTAGGTGCTGGCAGAGTTCCAAGCGTGGATCTACAACTAATTGTCCATCTTGTTTTACTTACAGTTCGTTTCTGGAGGGCGAGGACTGTGACTTTACGGGTGCATCCCTAGGATCTAGGATTTCCTTGATAAAAAGCATGAGCTTGAGAGATATGTGGGGAATGACTCAAACCAAAATGCAATGCATTTATGACTCTTCATTTCTCCCTAACTTTCATAAAGAACAACCTAAAATCCCTTATCCCTGAGGTTCATAAAGCTCTTTTGTCTAAATTATCCCATTGGGAATTAGGAGACTTAAAAATGTACATTCGTTTCAAATCAGTAATTGTACTTTTAGGAAATTACTCCAAGTAAATAAAAAGAGCCTGGCCAGATATTTGAGCGTAAAAGTACCCTTTTCAGCATTATTTATATTGGTTGAAATGGGTCAAAGTGTATATATCCAGAAGTACAGTAACAGTCATGTAAATTATGCTTCTCCCTGGACTTGTAGATCTTTTCTCTCCGTCCCTTCTCATTCTTACTCTTATCACCCATTTTATTTTCTTCTTTCAAAGAAAGCTGTATTACCCAGGACTCGAGTGAGAGCTTGCCATTTTCAAAGATGACAACTACAGGGTTGAGGGAGAAAGTTAGGTCTAGCCCATCAAAAACTATGAAAAGTTAGTGGTTTACTTTACTGAGATAGGCACGTTTTCCTTGACACTTTACCTCTGGAGATAATTTGGGCTGGGTTATTCCAGAGAAGATCTGCCTGGGTTTCTGTCAAGTGCCTAGGGTTGGGTCTACAAGACTAGGACCATTTTATTTTTTTATTTTTATTTTTTTATTAATAATGATTTTTTATTATGTTAGTCACCATGCAGTACATCCCCGGTTTCCGATGTAAGGCTCGATGATTCATTAGTTGTGTATAACACCCAGTGCACCATGCAATACGTGCCCTCCTTACTACCCATCACCGGTCTATCCCATTCCCCCACCCCCCTCCCCTCTGTAGCCCTCAGTTTGTTTCTCATAGTCCATAGTCTCTCATGTTTCATTCCCCCTTCTGATTACCCCCCCTTTCTTTATCCCTTTCTTCCCCTACTGATCATTCTAGTTCTTATGTTCCATAGATGAGAGAAATCATATGATAGTTGTCTTTCTCTGCTTGACTTATTTCACTTAGCATTATCTCCTCCAGTGCCGTCCATGTTGTAGCAAATGTTGAGAACTCATTCTTTCTGATTGCTGAGTAATATTCCATTTGCTGAGTAATATTCCATTAGGACCATTTTAAACGAAACTTTTAGCTGGACGTTCAACAGATAGAGTGAATTCTGACAGCAATCTGTATGATGGCTTGTTTGTGCTTATAACTTCTCATGGGATATTTTTCTTCTTTATTTATTGCTAAGGTTTGCTTAGGCAAACTTGTTTTTATTACAAACTTCTTTGCAATTCTCCAGGACATGTATTTCTAATTCTCCTGTGCACTGAAGCATACTGACACTCTGCAGAACCCAGTTTTATGGGGGGGATCCTGCAACAGACATCACCTTGTCTTGGGTGGGCTTTGGGTTTGTCTTCTGTCTCCAGCCTGTTGAGCTGCAAGAACTTAAAATCAAGTTTCACAAAGATCAGAAAATGTCCTCCAGGCACAAGGTAGCTTCGGGGCTATGCTTCTATTTCTAGGCCCTTATCACAAGCTTCACTTAACTTCTTGCCAACTCAAAAAAGGCATTCAAAAAGATGTAAAAATATTTTATCCAACATTGACAGATGTTTTCAGCAGGAGGGTTGGGGGTAGTGCTGGTAGGAGGCACCTGGTTTACCATGTTGCTAGAAACAGCAGTCCCTCCCTCAACGAGAGAAAGAATTTAGATACAAACTCAAATTTGCCTGCCTCCAAGGACCTTTAAGTACCATCCTATTCCATCACTTTGAAACCATATTAATCTAACATGAATGTAGTGACCCTTCCGATTCAATCAGACTAGAACGTGGGGGCTGCATTTAATTCTAAGAACGTATTAACTTTTCTTCATGACTCGGCTCCAGAATTGTTCCTGCTCATGCCTAGGCAGAGGAAGCTGCTGAGCCTGGTGGCCCCAGTGCAGCAGAGAGCAGGTTAAAGAGAGCAAGCAGGATATGATTCTTGGGGCGTTGTTTTGCCCCAGGAATGATAATAAGCGATTAACTAGTCCATCTTCCTGCTCTATTCGCCTCCCAGCTCTTTCTTCCCTCCCTAGTCAATGTGGGCAGCATGACTCTCAGAATCCAAGAGGGAGGCAAGTCAAGATTAGTGGGCTGTCACATATTTATATTAAATCTGTTTTTCCTTTTCCTCTTCAGTGAGATACTCAAACACATTATGACGAGCAATATAAAAACTACAACAGGTAGACATTTTGCTTGCATTTTCTCAGACTCCAGCTAAAGAAAGCATCGACTTGGTCCGGATGTCTTCTAACAGAATTATCATGGAAAGAAATAAAACGAAGGAAAATCATTTCACCTCCATATTTTATTTATACAAGAGGGCACTAAAATTCTCTACATGCCTGAAAGGGAAAGGTGCTCTTCTGACGTTTATCTACCCATCCCATTCTCCATCTACGTACCCATTCACCTCCACATCCACTCATTCAGTAAACCACCCATCAGTCTACCCACTGTGCAATTATCCCCCTTCATCTATTTATCTTTGTCCATCCATCCTTCAATCCATTCATCCAACCACAATTCTGTCCATCAATACATTTCCCATCTACTTGTTTGTTCACCCATCCATCCATTCATTTATTTGTTTACCTACCTCTACCCATTTATCTATGTACCTATCAATCCATCTCTTGATTCATCCATCAATCTATTCAGAAATATTTTTGAGCACCAGATGCCGAATTGGTCTGTATATGATTACGAAGATAAGTACCGTGACCATAGAAGGCAAAATCTGGCAAGGACTTTCCTATGAACAAAGTATCCAGGGGACTCTGATAATGAAGCAATTAGTGTTCTATGGGAAAGAGAAAGAGAAAGATAATGAAGCCTTGATTCTGCCCTTAAATGATATGCAAATTTTAAAGGTGGAAATTAAGTGGGTAAAGTTGGGGCCCCTGGAGGACATAAGGTTCCAGAAGTTCTCTCAGTTCTCAGAGAGATCCCATGTTCTTCCCAGCTCCATGAACCATAAGTTTCCCATTGGCTTAAGCTACTTTGAGCTGCCTTACTACCGCTCATGCTAACAGTGTCTTGACTCTCGAAACACCTGGATTCTCCGATCTGACGAGTGGCAACCTCGTGTAGCGGTTAAGAGCCTGAATCCAAAATTAGCCAGGTCTTTGTTGAGGGTAATAATTATCATCTCATAGGGTTATCCGATACTGGTTTTAAATATTTCCATAGAGGAGGTGCTCACTAAATGGTTGCTATTGTCATTCTTTAACTTTTTGTAAGATCTTTAGTCCGTGGTCAGAGGGCCTTTGAATAAACCAGAAATAGCTCTGATCCCATATGTTGTATGTCTGTGGCCCCTACCGCCATTATGCCCGTTTATTAATGTATTAATCTATCCCATAAACATTTAACAAATGCCTACTGTATGTCTACTTTACTGTGCTATGCCTTTTACTTATGATACCATTTAATCTCAAACCCTATCAGAGAAGCATTATTATCCCTGTTTAAGGATAAAGAAACTGAGGTGCAAGGAGATCACTAAAGTCGAAGTAAGAGGGGGAGCTGGGATTCAAATCCATGCTTATTTAATAACACAGGTGGTAACACCTGCTATGTGCAAGCCTCTCGTGCGGCAGACACTGGGCTGCCGAAGTGTTCCCATCCCCTGTCTTACTCGGCACCCACAGCACCTGTGGTGTAGATGTTACAGCCTCCATGTCGGAGCTGGAGAAGCTGAGAGTTGGAGTCTATGTTACTTGCCTGAGGTCACAGAGCTCATCAGTAGCAGAATCACCTTTGTGGACCCCAATCTCTCTGCCTCCAAAGTCCATGTGATTACCACAATGCCCACTCCTCCTGCAAAATCTCACCGGAGAGATGAGACACAAGCATCTTCACTGTCATACAAGGTTGGAAAGGGCCAACTGGACAACAGAGGTCAGGTTCAAGAAGAGATCACGTTTGGCTAAGCAGGATCAAGGAAGACTTCTCAGAGGAGGACACGTTTAAGGTGGGCCTTAAAGATAAAACAGACTAGGATAAACCAGAGGAGGGGGCACTGGGCATCCCAGGCTTTGGGACCAAAGAGGAAGGGTCACACCAGCAAGAATGCAACATACAGGACAAAGGGAGAGCCAGCCAGTTCCGTTGGAGGCAGGCATCCAGGATGCAGCACTCCCTTGCTTCTGCCTGCACGTCTCCAGCAGACAAAACCCTGAATATGGAGGTGGCAAATAACTAATCAACGAAAAAAAAAGGGAAGATAATGTATTTACTACAAAAAGTAAGACGCAGCAACCTCCCTTCTGGTCCTGTACTTCTTCCTTCTGCGAAGCAGGAGGCCCAGGGTTCCTTGGACTAAGCGAGGGGTGACAGTATTAAAATTAACAGCCAGAGATGGTTCAGCAAAACAGGAGCCGGTGCGGTGGAGCTAAGCCATAGAATTAGCACCGGCCCTGGATTCAGACCGAGTCCTGGTTTTGCTGCCGAGTGGCCATGCGACCTCAGACAAATGCCCTCCGCTCAGAGCCTTTGTGCCCTCATCGTTCAGTCGCAACAATGGCAGTCACCTCACGGGAGGGTTGTGATGGTCACGGGCATGCACCCCGCACGTGTGGCCATCTGCTCACTATTGCCCGATCCTCCAGCAAGAGGGGAGAGGAGGAGAAGCGCCGAAAGACAGGTGGGGGTGTAAAGGGAGGGAAGAAGAAGGCCACCAGTGTGCATGGCACAGGTGGCGCGTGCCTTCCTGGGGACTGTCACCTCCGTGCTGTCTTAGTGTTTTTCCCCCAGTTCCGCCCACATGATATCCTGCAGTGCTGTGTGTGGAGTTAGAATAGCAAGCCTTTTCCAGCCTTTACTGCAGCAATCAAGGGCTCATAAAGCCATTCTTACGAGTGTATAATAAACCGAGCTACATTTGGGGTTGCCAAAGTGAGATTGCCATGTGGGGGACTCGGGGCTAGCCACTGGAAAGGTGACATTGAAGGTAGCAGATGCGAAGGAGGCTGTGACCACAACTGTCTCCAGCTCAGGACAGGGGGCTCAGACAGGGGGCCGGCAGCGGGGCGCTGGGGAGGAGCCCCACTGTGCGCCAGGAAGCTGGGTCTGGCCTCAGCCGCTCCCTCGGTGACCGCTTTATTTCTCTGACTTGCAACATCTTCTCACAGAAAATGTTTGTTTCTGTTTTAACATTGTGTGACCTGATCTATAAACACAACTGAAACCTAGGGTTCTCCTACTACTCTTCCTACTGTCGGTCTGTTGAGGTGGAATGGAAACATGCTGGCTTCTCTCCATCTCCCACTCCTAAACCAGCCCCCCAAGGAGATGCTGGTGCTGGAAGGAGTCCACTTGCAGCCCTCACTAAGGCTGCCTCCTTCCCTTTCATTCACTCACGCAGCATTATCTCTGCCAGGATGCTCGGTAAAATATTTGCTAGAAAGAAGGGATGGAGGGCGAATGGATAGAAGTAGGGAAGAAAGGAAGGAGGGAGGGAGAAGGGAGGGAAAGAGAAAAGGAACGGGGGAAGATAATGCGTGGTCCTTCTCTCTAGGTGTCATAAACGCTCTCTCTTCCATGGCCACGTGGATGAGAGAGAAGAACTCTGTGATGTGACAGTAGAGTCCCATGATGTGTGGAGGCTGGGCTCCCAAGGAAATCCTTGGTGAAGAGCTACCCACTTGGTCCATTTGACGTTTATGGAACTGCTAAGGAGTGAGAAGCAAACTTCTGTTGTGTTGAACCACTGAGATGTATTTTGGGGTTTGTTGTTTCAGCAATGAGTGTTGAATATCCTGACTAATTAAAGCACCTACAATATGCCAGTTTATGCCCAACATATTTTCGAGAGTTGTGAGATTTAAGAGGTTGTTTATATGTTGCCAGTAATGAGCTGCACATACTCTCTCTCTTTCTTGCTCTTTTCTCTTCCTCCTCCTCTTCATTTCCTCATCTCTGAGAATCTAGACCTTGTTCCCCATGATCCTTCCAACTCCATAGTCCTGAAAGCTGCTGTTCCCAAGAACGTTTCCCCTCTGCAGCCTGGTCGAACCTACTGGTCATTTGGTTTATGGATATGCTGTCTCCCCATTAGTTTCCAGGCTCCTCCAGTGCAGGGGGAGGGGTATCTTGCTAATAATCAGTATCTTTTCAGTTTCCATTACTTTTGGGGGTATGTTCTGGGTACTCAACAGTTCCTGGCAGAGGCGAGAAATGCAGCCCTTCTCGCTCCAGCCCATCCAATGCTCTGACCTTACCTTACATTTGTAGGAGTTTTATAATTCACACACTCCTTGCACATGACTCCCAACACCCTGATGAGGCAGACCTGGCAAAGATTATTGCCACCATATTACAGATAAGGAAACTGAGGCACAGTGAGGGGAGGGACTTTTCTCACATTACTCAGGGTGTAAGGACCGAAGCCGCTATTCCCCGTCACACACTGTCACTACTGCTATGTTCTCTGTGACCACCTAGCCCTGGTGCGTGTACAGCTGACCCCAGTCGACCACCCACTGTAGGCTCTTCACTGGGTGAGAGATGGCATTGGGTGATCTCTAAGACCTCAGTCCCGGCTGCTGTCAGGTCACAGAGAGGAAGGGTAGTGGATAACCCTGAGGGTGATGAACATATGGCCATGGTTCTGAGAAGTCAGTGTTCTTTCTAAGCAATTCTTAAGGTCTCTTGGTATCTTTTGTGAGCCAAAGGCACAAAAGGTCCACTGGGGACTTCTGCTCATGTCTTGGAAGGACCACCTGACTCAGCTGTGATCTAAAGGGTTGAGCTCTCAGAAGCCACCACAGAGAGAATAGGGTGGAGACGATGCCAGGGATAGTTCTCTCCAAATGGCTCGAGCTTCCCTGCCTCCCTCCCCCCACTGCCGTTCAACTGGAGCCATGTGACTAGTTCTGGCCAATGGACTGTGAGCAAAAGTGACCTTGAGTCTGTTGCTACATGACTTGCAGCCCCCCGCTGTGGGGAAGTCCTTTCTCCAGCCCAGTGAGGTCAGCTTTGGCCAGTGGAAGTGAGCAGAGGAAATCAACATGCCACAGTCAAACAGGAAGCCTTTATGTTGTCCGGCCTCCCACTTAGGGGCTGCTCTTTAGCCTGAATCCTAGAATCAGAGACCCATGGAGCGGAGCCACAGTCTTCCTGCCACCTGTACCAGAGCCTTGCAGTGCTAGTGAGAAATAAGCCTGAGACCTTGGGTTACCCCAGTGCAGCCCAGCAACCACTGACCGATACACGGGCCAAATGGGAGAAGGCTCTGCCCAGCTTGACGTGACATTTCCCTAGGAAGCCTCTCTGCTCCTGCATTGACTGCAAACTTCTGAAGTCGCGAATGCTCAGTGTGTGGGTTCTTTGTGGAGGAAACCCCAGATGGAGATCTTCCTTGCCCTGACCGATGGTGGAGAAATGCGGGACAGGGCCCAGGAGGCACAGGGGCCCGAAGAACAAAACGCCTTCCTGCACTGCCTGCGCTGTTAGCAGGAACTGGGGACTTCCATGGACCATGGGTTAGAAGTCATGCAGACAAATTAATTTCAATCTCAACAGCTAGGGAGAGGCTCGCTGATAGCCATATCACATAAGGAATTTTGCTCTTAATTAAACAACAAAAATAAAACAACATCAAAGGATTCACTTTACTGAACATTAGATTTGTTTTAGGAAATTCCTGTAATAATAGAACTCTCCCTCTCTTGCACTGCAGTATGCTTTGTCAAGGGGGCGGAGGGTGGTGTTGTCGACTGTACAAGATCCCTGACGGTTTTGTCTGTGCTGCAGCCTAAGAGAGGATGCTGGATTTGGGGAAGTCTTTGGACCGCACTGCCCAATAGAAATGTAATGTGAGCCATACCTGTAATTCCACAATTTCCAGTAGCCACGTTGATAAAAAACAGACAGCAAAAATTAATTTTAATAATGCATTTTATTCAATCCTATATATCCAAAATATTACCATTTCAACATGGAATCAGTGTAAAATACTGTTAATGAGGTATTTTACCTTCTCTTATCACATTAAGCTCTTGAACTCTGGTGTGTAATTTATGCTTAGAGCACATCGGCTCTAATTCGGCTGCATTTCAAGTTCTCAGGAGCTGCCTGTGGACAGTGTCTACTGAACTGCACATCACAGCTCTGAGCTCTGTCTGCCTGGGTGAAAAATAGCCAGGACAAAGCAGTATCAACTTCTCCAGTGGGTTCTATGGTGCCCTGGAGAGTACGCCTAACCTCTGACCTCCCCTACTTTTCCTTTACCAATTATCATTGTGCATGGAAACAGAGCAGGTCTCATCATATGCCCTCCTGGCCAGGCCCGACAGAGCAGCTGCTGATTGGAGGAGAGACGTAGAAGGTGCCAGATGCATATTCCACCTGTTACCTGCCAAGTCTGGAGGTGGCCTGAGGGCAGTTTGATAGCACGGCTTTCTCCATCTGACCCCTCACTTCTGCACCTGATCACTAGACATTCTTCCCCACAGGTTCTCTTGGAAGCTCACCCTCCCTTCTCCCCACTCCACTCATCCCCACTCTGAGCAGAGGCAAGAGAAAGTAAGGCCCTAGTTATTTCAAATGGGGCTTGACGCAGCTTCACAAAGAACATAAAATCAAACCATTTTCACAGGCAATCACACCCGGGCAGTTAAAATAAACTGAGAACTCAAATTACAGTCCATTACTGTCGGATTCAGAGCTCCCTGTCTCTCCGTATCCCTTGGCTTCTGGAAAAAGGGGGTGGGAAGGGGCACAGGGCACCACTCGTGTAGCCTGCTAATAGGCGGGGCCCACTGCAAAGGCCTTGATTTCTCCCATCAATCAAGTGGAAGGACGAGTGAACAGTTCTGTCGCTATTGAAGCAGCTGAAAAGTAAATGATGGTGTTGACAAGCTCTAAGCAAAGATCTTTCAACACATGATTGGCAGCATGGACCAAAAAGTACATCCACAGCGTGCAACATAGGCACGGGTGTGCGTGTGTGTGCGTTCTCCTCCCCACACCGATGCAGTGTTTGTGGACACCCCATTTCATGAGAGTCAGAGTGAAACAATCCAATTTCACAGGGGCGTCCTCGACCTACCGAATTGGCACCTCTTCCATAAAATGAGGATAATACCATCCCCTGCAGAGGGTTGTTATATACAGCAAACATAGTAAGCCTTGTATCAATTACTTTCTGCTCGTTACTTGCTTATTTATAAATGAAGGGGGTGTGGTATGAACCCTCCGGACCTGGTTAATGGAAAGGTAGGAAGAGCAATGAAGATTGCTCTCTAGGACAATATGGAGATGTGAGTATGCTGTGAAACTTCCCTCTCTGATCCAACTGCATAGAAATTACAGATAACATATTTTATATAATAATGAGAACATGCCTGTGTTCAAAAGCATTAGGGGGAAAAAAGGAAGAAAGAAAATAGATAGTAGAGAACCCATAGTAGTTAGCCCGAAGCTTAAGTATCATAAACTACGGGGGGTTGGATCAGAGGCAGGTAGTTTGGGTCGGAGACCCCTTTCCCAGATGGGGATGGGGGCTGAGTGAATCCCATAAATGGAAAAGATTATATCTCTGTTCTCCATGTAAAGCCAGGGCCTGGATGGCCTGTGAACTGAGACCTTAATACCTCTGACTTCCTACCTCATATTGTGACCTGGATATGCCAGCAAAATGTGGCTGGTAGGAAGTGGGTCCCCTTTTGAGTCTGGACCTTGTTTTGTAAGTGGACCCAGGATTGTACAATCCCGGTGAAGGAGGAGTCCTCTTCTGAGACCAGATTATGCACTCTCCAGCTTGCATGTACTTTATTAAACTCTGTGTAAAGACAAACTGGAGTATCTTCTCCAGCTCCATGTCATTCCCACAGTGAGCTAACAATGACTATAGCAGTCATTCATTCATTCATCCTAGATCCTCTATTGTTGGCCAGATACGGTGCTAAGGAAACACAATAAAATAAAGCCAGTCCTTCCGGCCAATGATAACAAGAGCACAACCAAGTATGTGCCACACGGCCTGTTGGAACCCCACACCCACCCTTTGGGGGATTGTCAATCCTCAAGTATTGAACAAATGAAGAAATGAAGGCTCTTCCAGGGAAAATTGATTCTGCCAAATCACCCAGGTAGTATGCTGTGGGCAGAGGCTGGAACTCAGATTATCTGATGCCTGGGAAGAACCCAGAAAGCATCCCTGTAGTATAAAAGGACGCAGTCTGGAGTGTGTGAGCCTGTGTTGGCATGAAAGGCAAAAATTCAGGGACGCCTAGGTGGCTCAGTCGGTTAAGTGTCTGCTTTCGTTTCAGGTCATGATCCCAGGGTCCTGGGCTCCCTTCTCAGCGGGGAGTCTGCTTCTGCCCCTCCCTCTGCCCCTCACCCCACCTCCCTACTTGTGTTCTCTGTTCTTTCTCTGTAATAAATAAATAAATAAAATATAAAAAAAGAAAGGCAAAAATTCAGTAGAATAAGCCCTTTCCAACTAGAAGGAAAGTGGGAAATGGGGTGGAGAGACAATGTTGCTTAAGGGATGAGATCCTACTTCACACCCAGTGGGATAGCTATAATTTCTTTAAAAAAGATAATATCTAGTGTTGGCAAGGATGTGCAGAAATCCACCCATCTGTCCATCCATCCAACCATCCATCCATTCCTCCGTCCCTCCATCCTGTACCTTGCTGGTGTGAACACGAATGGTACAGCCGTGGTGGTGAACATTTCCTCAAAAAGTGAAACCCAGAATTATCACATGACCCAGGACCGTACCCCAAAGAATTAATAGCAGGTACTCAAGCAAATATCCACGCGTTCATAGCAACGTAATTCACAAGTAGCCAAAAGGTGGAAACAACCCAAACTTCCAGCAGTGGATAAACGGATAAACAAATCATGGTGAATGAACATTATTCACCATAAAAAGGAAGGAAGTACCACCACATGCTACCAGGTGTATGTACAAGCCTCAAAAACACGATGCTAAGTGACAGGAGCCAGAAACAAACAGAGTCAAGAATCTCTCATGGCTTGTCTCCCTTTCTGATTTCTTCCCATTCAGTTTTCCCTCCCTTCCCCTATGAACCTCTGCACTGATTTAAATTAAAAAAAAAAAAAGAAAAGAAACAAAAAGTCACATATTACATGATTTCACTTAATGGAAATACCCAGAATAGAAAGACCCATGGAGACAGAGAGAGAGAGAGCAGATTGGTGGTTGCCAGGGGCTTTGGGGAGAGGGATGGGGAGTAACAATTTAATAGATACAGGGTTTCCTTTTAGAGTGATGGAAGTTTGGGAACTAGATAGAAGTGATGGTTGCACAACATTATAAGTATCACTGAATTGTTGCCTTTCAGAAGGTTAATTTTATGTCGTGTGAATTTCACCCCCCTAGGGCGGGGAAATTACAAGAAAATCCCAGCCACTCTGGCTCAAAGCTTGCAGTCTTCTTGTTTTGCCCCAGGCCTGGTGCTTTTCTCATTTGGTTCTGATCATGAAACCAGCACTGAAACTGATCTGTGCGAGAAAGATCAGAAGTGAAATGCAAATGACCTCAAGAGGGACAATCAAAATCACAATGTTCTTTAAAATTCTTGTTTACTCTCTTCTTTGCTGTGGAAGACATTTGACCAGCTCCCAAACCCTTCCTAAAACTTAGTTTCAAAGTTTAACCTAGGGTGGGAAATTTCCATCTTTACAGAATTGCTGGCACAGGTCCAAGGTTTGGCCGTGATGTAGGGAGGAGAGGCAGAATGGCGGAAACGAGAGGAAGGGGTGGGTCAGAAGACATGAGAGAGAAAAGTGTGCACAGCTACACTCCCCGATGGAAAGTAAACTTCCCTCAGGTCAAGGAGCATGTCTTATTCATCACTGGCAGAACCTATTAAAGAATCTAATTTATGGTAGGCACTCAGTAAATATTTGTTTAATAAATAAACTATAAAGGAAAATACATTTGGGTTTCACCCTGCTGGCCTACCTCATGAATCATAACACTTAGGAAAAAGTAATGCTTCATAACTAAGTGAGTTCTTTTGTTCATTTAATTCATCCATCCATCCATCCATCCATCTATCCATCCATCCATTTTCCTTCCGTTCAAAATTCGACAAGCTTGTATTGATTGCTTACGCTATGCCAGCCACTATTCTAGAAGCTGTGGCTGCAGATCTGAATAAGACACTGCTGCCCTCGAGGGGGGTTAGGGGCAGTAGAGAATGGAGCTGGAGAGGTAGGCAGATGCTGGGCAGTGAAGGGCTTGGCCAATCAGATGGAGAGGTTTCCTAGACCAGTCAACCACAGAAGGAGCCTTGTTAAGGCAGATGACATGGGTGAAAACCAGGGAAGTCCAATTTTCTATTAAATCCAAGGGACAAAGGCAGAGTTCGAAGGGGGGGATAAAAACAAGAAGACCAAAATCCAGGCAAATTCAAGAATGAGGTGGGGAAGTCATTAAGGGGGGGAGCCAAAATAACCCTAATAGTTGAATTCTGGTGCCCCACCCTCATCATGACTGGGTGCCAGTTGCACAGATAAGGAGAAGGTCTACCTGATATAAAAGGAAAGGCGATGGGGAACAGTGTCTGTGACGCTGGGTGTACCTGTTGCCCTAATC
Source organism: Ursus americanus (assembly GCF_024610735.1). Classification (NCBI taxonomy): domain Eukaryota; kingdom Metazoa; phylum Chordata; class Mammalia; order Carnivora; family Ursidae; genus Ursus; species Ursus americanus. The sequence continues at coordinate 12,888,988 of NC_142143.1, read as the reverse complement.
TGCCTTTAGAAGGCGGGCTGTCCCCTCAAAGATGTCCTTATCCTTGGATCCCGCAAATATGTTATCTTACATGACACAACGGACTGTACCGTTGTAATTACGTTTATGGACCTTAAAATAGGGAGATAATCCCAGACTATTGGGTGGACCCTATCTGGTCACAGGAGCCCTTAGAAGCAAAGAAAGGTCTAGAGTTAGAAACACGTGGCAGACGGAGGAGTCAGGGAGATTTAAAGCAGGAGAGGGACTCAGCCTGCTGCTCCTGGGGGAGGGACAGTTGGAAAGCATGAGGAGGAATGGGGACAGCCTCCAGGAACAGCAACCTGAACCACAAAACAGCTATTTCACCAGCAAAACACCTTCATTCGGGAACAGCGGAGGAATTGCAATTCGGGACAAGCAAACTATGGCCAACCCCAAGCAAGTCCAAAGAGACAAAGGGAAGGTCCGCTTTTATGAGGTTTTAGGAGGAAACGGGGGAGAGTTGTTTTGAACACAAGTTCACCGGAGAGGAGTTGCAAGTTGTGGCAGTTTCTCATTGGCTGCCAGAGGCGCAGAGTGTGTTGTTCCTGTGCGAAGAGGACTGTTCCTTCTTTTTCTTACAAGCAAGAGATAAAATAACCTGCGTGAAAAGTGTCCTCCCTTGTCAAGATAAGAATTCTCTTTCTGCTGCTGGAGCTCTTGCTGCAGGGCGAGTAGCTGCAGACCGCACCCCTTGACGGGCTCCAAAGCCCCCTTCAGGGGACATTTCCTTCCCTCGCTTTCCCAGGGAGCAGAGACTTGTCCCCCAAGGCAGCCAGCGGGGGAAATAGGACCTTAGTCTTACAACCGTAAGAGATTATGGACTCCAGGGAAACAAACTGAGGGTTTCAGAGGGGACAGGGGTGAGGGGTTGGGGTATCCCAGGAATGGGCTAGCCCTGCGATGGGTATTAAGGAGGGCACGTATTGCAATGAGCGCCGGGTGTTATACGCAAACAATGAATCGTGGACACTACGTCAAAAACTAATGATGGACTGTATGGTGACTAACGTAACATAATTAAAAAATAAATAAATAAAATTTAAAAATTCAAAAAAATAAAAAAGCCCGTAAGAAACCAGATTTGGCCAGCAACCTAAATGAGCTTGGAAGATTTGGTAAATCTGTGGAACTTTGTTAGGTTGAAACTCCTGCGTGAGGAAGTGGCATTTCCTCTTTTGAGAACACTCTGTGATATTCCTCTGGGACCAGAGCCCCTCTTTCGGAACCCAGGACCCCTGCCACACGTAGGTTCACACAGCCGCCTCACCGGAGGGGTGGTCAGGCTGGTCGGGAAAAGCCAGCTACCAGGCTCATCCTTATTGCTAAGTTGAGGCTCTTCCCAACGGGTCTGGACAATAAATGCAGACCGTAAATTTATACTCCCCTGAAACGCGACCCTGCTACTTCGGGCAAGCTTGTATTGGGGGAGGCTTCGTGCTCCAGTGTGTGCGTCACAGCATTGCCTACAGAGCAAAAGAACGAGGGAATGAGCCGAACGTGCAACAAGCGTACAGCTAAATAAATGTGAGGGGACAGTCCCGCATTATAGACATCGTGTTTTCAAATAATATTTAATGGCATGGAAAATAGCTCAGAATGTATTAAGTGAAAAGAATAGACTAGTAAACACTTGCAGTAAAATTTTTTCACTAATTTTTAATGTCATAGGCTAATAGGAAAAAAGGCTGGAATCAAACACTTCAGAGTGGTTATTTGGGGGAGAATGTGGGGCTCTCTGTTTTGGGGGTTTTTTTCTTCATACATTACTGTGTTTTTAAGTTATGTGTGAGTAGTGGGAACTACTTCCATTATCAAGATACACCACTGTTGGAAAAGACACTGTAAAAATCTGTTTTTTAAATTACTTTTTTTAGGTGGACAATAAAACACATTTTGGGTCTTATAATCCAACCCAGTGGAGTTTAGGGAGTTATGACCAGTTTTCACCCAGGGTTTTGGAATTCAGAGCCTGCTCGATATGTCAAGTCTGTTTTGTGGTTGGCTGTCAGTCAGTGGTTCATGGATGGTGTTGGATGGTCACATATCCCAAGCATCCAGATGGTTACGATGACTGAATATTAGGATTTTCTATGTGCCATTCTTTACCAGCTTGATTCTTTTTAAGGAAATGAGAGCAGTGCAATTATTCAAAAAAGATTTCATGAATACATAGCTCAGGCCATGTACGGCCTTACGGAGGATGAATATGTTTCTTTTTAAAAACCGTGATGCATTATGTTAGATGCTGTCATTACCTTATGTACCAAGAATTATAGGAGTACAGAGTGGAATAACGGACTCTAGGGTTGTCAATAAATGCTACATAGAGAAAGTCATTATTGACCTGGGTTTTGGAGGATAAATAGGAGTTGTCTGGACTGAGATAAATGGGAGACAGCCATTCTACAGGGCAGTAATATAAGCAGAATTACAAAGTTGTAAAAATACATGGTATGTTAGGAAAATACGTGAAATTGACAAACCATATGGCTGGAAAAGTAAATGGGCCAGACTGGGAGAGTATTTTTTTTTTTAATGATCTTATTTATTTGTTTAAGAGAGAGCGAGCACACACGGGAGTGGGGCAAGGGGCGGAGGGAGAGAGATAATCCCAAGCAGGCTTCACACCCAGCATGGAGCCCAGCTTGGGGCTCGATCTCATGATCCTGAGATCATGACCTGAGCTGAGATCAAGAGTCGAACGCTCAACCAACTGAACCACGCAGGAGTTCCCCACACTGGGAGAGTATTTGAACGCTGTGCTAAGGAATTTATAGTTTGGGTACTTCCAGTGGCCATATAGCAATGAATGGAGTCAGATGATTCAGTGACTTAGCATAAAGACACTTAGCTCCTCACAGCTTGATGCCCTGGGTTGACAGAAATACTCTAATGAGTCACAGTACAATTATTTATTACTTTAGTTAGCGTATGTCATACGTGCTCAGACTTGTTTTACGCATTATGAATAATACGTAAAAATTTTAAAAATCATTTTTTTTCTATTAAGTACATTTACAGCTTGCTAAATATAGGCTATAGGGTAGGAATGTGATACTTAAACATCATTGGGAGATAAAACCAAAGTATGTGACTCAACTGTACAGAATAAAAGCACTGGAGTCCCAAGATCCTTCCACAGCGTCGGCGCAATTTATAACAATTGTGCGTGGACCGCTATTTCCAAGCGCAGTAGACCAGGTAATACAGATGGCCCAGTGGACATGGAGGGAGGTGTGACCCAGCGACCCACTGAGAAATCACTTTGTGGGTTTTCAGAGCTGTAGAAGTCTTTCTGCCAACCTTTTGCAGTTAGGGTAACTCAGCATCAAAAAATGTTCCTACAAAGCTACCTGGAGGTGGCTCATACAAAGGAAGGAAAACTCCTTCAAGGGAAAAGAAAACAAGTGATTCTGTAGCGTGTGTGTGTGTGCGTGCGCACACGTGCGCACGCATGTGTGTTTGTGTGAATAATGCAATGGTTAAAAGTACAGACACCGCATCCAGACTGTTAAGCTCAAAACCAAGCTTTGGCCCACATACCAGTTCTACAAACTTGCAAGTTTAATCGTCTCTCTGTGCCTCAGTTTCTTTGTAAAGATGATAAAACTATCGACCTCATAAGATTGTCACAAGGATTTACTATAAAGCACTGAGAAAGGTGCTGGGCACATGATAAGCATTAGTGATTACTGTTACTGAGGTCCACGATCACTTGCTAATGAGCCAGGGAGTCAGAAAGAAAGAGGGTTAACAGGGAAATGTGTCCCAGAAAAAATGCTGTGAGGGAAAGGGTCAAGGAGGGGGTGCTGGGTCTGAAGATTATTCCTCCTTCTTTTCTTCCTTTTCCTCCTCTTCCTTCCTTCCTTCCTTCCTTCCTTCCTTCCTTCCTTCCTTCCTTCCTTCCTTCCTTCCATAATTGTTTATTGAGTGCTTAGAATGTGCCAGACACTCTTCTGGATAC